>NC_083765.1:32315703-32615703 GCF_963514075.1 Conger conger | reverse complement strand
TCTGATCAAAACAATTCTGGCGATCTAGCCAAGTTAGCCGATTCGCTCTAGCTAGCTAGCTAACGTGTTTTCCACACAAGACAGCAACCATTTTTCTAAAATTAAGCTCACAATAAACGGTTTCATCCTTATTCTGATACCTATGCGGTTTAATTATAGTTTCATGACCAAATTAAGTTCGTTAAAAATGTTTAAAAAAACCCAGAAACACACCTTTAAAGTAGGATATTCTTGGACTTTCAGAGCCATGGAGAGTTGAGCAGCTGATTCCTGCACCGCCATCTTCCTTTGGGGAAAAATGCTTCAAAGGGCGACAACTAGCGAGAGACACTAGAGCAAAGATACTTGATTGGCACCAGAAAATGATACGCAACATAGAACCACACAGAACCACACAGTGAGCAAGGGCGAGGCATCTGGCTTTGAGAATCTGTCGCCGTGTCCGAAACAGCTTAGAAACAAGTAAGCCGTTTCGGCCTGTGTTTCAGATACAAAACATTGCAATGCATCACGGGTAGCGGTCCTTATTATTATTATTTTTATTTTAGTAAAAAACGTGTTTATTCAGGGATTGTCTTCCAGATATAAAATGAGACTGGCAGTGAAATTATATAAATTTTAAACATTTTTATACGGATAAGGAACACTGAAAGTAAATTAATTCAATTAAATACAATTTAATGAGAATATATAGGATTTACACATGCAGGTATTCTGGGAAAATAAATTTGGCCAAGTTTAAAAAAAAATAGCATTACGTGTTCTCAAAAATACCATCCTCTATCCTACTTCCTCTATTTCTGTGTGTGTTTCCGGGCTTATATTTACGCACAAAACTTAAATTTTCATGTAAGTCTAACCTGTTCCAACAATGTTCATCCTTAACATGTTGTTTTTCAGACAGACACACAGGGCCATGACCTGTGGATGCTTTTTAATGGCAGAATTAGCATGCAGTACACATTTGCACATAATGCATATTGTTTATAATAACCCAAAGTGGCTCTACTTATTTTTATATTGATGCAAATGCCAATTTGACCAAATGCCCATTGATTACTCTGTGTGTACAGTTAATTGTGCCATTGCACAAACAGTGACAGGGAAACATTCAATCATTCCATAGTAAAGGTAACTAATAACATATTCAACTAAATTTATAGTTGAATTATTCCAGGCTCTGTTAGGCGTAACTCCTGTTTTTTTTCCTTCTTTCCCCTGCCATCCAGTGGCAAACTCAGGTATTGCATATGTTCCATACAACCACACGAAAGTACAACAAACATTACAGAAGCAGGATTATGGCTAGTTTTCCACACACAAAAAAAAACTAACTAACCATTTGTACGAATAGTTTACATACCTAAATAGGAAAAATCAAAGACGGAAAATGCAAACGTGAGCATAGATAGAGAAGGTTTAAAAAACACTGAAAGGTGATAGTGATATACTAAGTAAAGTATAAAAATAAAGACATTTTAGTTTGGAAAATGTAATAAAGAAAACATATCCTAGAAAGGTGCTTTGCATACGGGTATGGTTATAAAATAATATCCAGGAACTGTATGGAGTTGGAGATTCAGCTTCATAAACACTATCATTAAAACTGGATTTGTGCCTGGTACATACAAAGACACCCCCTGAAATTTATTTTCAAACACTCTTTTGTGTAAAATGAAATTGTTGACCTTATCACATGTACTATGTTTAAATGATAATTGTGAATGAAAATGCTGGTGTTATTTCAGAAAGTAATGTCTAGATTACACAGGTATCAGAAGAGTAACCCTATTCATAGATATTGTGTTTCATGTTCAAGAAATAAGACATTGAAGGGGTAATGAAATAATAACAGGAACCAAAAATGGAGGCTATAATTTCAGCGTGAACATGCAGCTGGGTGAAGTTGGTAATTTGGAGAAATTAGGTAATCTTTGGTGGGATCTATGCTGCCATTCTTGCAATTACCTGACATCAAATACTGCAAATGGTCACACACAATACATACAACAGTTGTGTCATAAACCTGCTTATAAAATCCATATGTACAGTCATCATTTAATATTTTTAATATACTGTATTTAAAATCAATACATACTTAGCTGCTTAACAAGCACTTTTGTTCACTTTTTGTTTCGTGTTTCCCTCCTTTTTGCCTCATGATCCAATTGAAGGCTTATATTGTGCTATTAAAAGTTCTGCAGAATCAAGAAGCAGACCTATTGATTTGCTTTCTCTCTTAATAAGATGCATATTCTATAACCCCTGTTAAATCAGATATCTGTATATCTATGAATACATTTTGCATTATAATTTGTATTTTATATGTTATGGAATGTCATTTAGTATGAAAAGAAACTCCCAGTTGGCCATTACATTACAGAACTAATAGTCTGTTATATATCCCAAATGTATTTCTGGAGTAAATCCATTGGATGTTGGCTGGTAAAAATGTAATAACTACTGTGAGAGGGAAATAAACAAATTGTTATAAACACAAACATTTTCTTTATATACAAAATGTATATGGAGACAATTTAGAATGAACTGAATGTATATTCTTGTGAATGTGAACCTACGTGAAAACCGTAATAACTGTACACTCAAAAATAATTTGAGTAAAGTATACAGTGAACTATGCAAAGACATTTTTTGTTTCATGTTTTCCTCCTTTTTACTCCCTCATGATTTAATTGAAGGCTTATATTGTGCTATTAAAAGTTCTGCAGAATCAAGAAGCAGGCCTATTGATTTGCTTTCTCCCTTAATAAGATGCATATTCTATAACCCCTGTTAAATGAGATATCTGTATATCTATGAATACATTTTGTATTATAATTTGTATTTTATATGTTATGGAATGTAATTTAGTATGAAAAGAAACTCCCAGTTGGCCATTACATTACAGAAATAATAGTCTGTTATGTATCCCAAATGTATTTCTGGAGTAAATCCATTGGATGTTGGCTGGTAAAAATGTAATCACTACTGTGAGAGGGAAATAAACAAATTGTTATAAACACAAACACAAAGATAATTTAGAATTAAGTGAATGTATATTCTTGTGAATGTGAACCTACGTGAAAACCGTAATAACTGTACACTCAAAAATAATTTGAGTAAAGTATACAGTGAACTATGCAAAGACATCAGATTTCCACACTCTTCTTGGAACTAAATTAATTCATGAATGAATAAATAGATTGTTAATAAATAATAATCAAAATCTTTTCCACCATGCAATTTCAATCATGAAAAATGCTTTCAAGAACAGTGCATTTATTCTTTTTATTTGAGAAAGTATTTAAAAAATACTGGTTAAAAAGACCTTTTCATCCAGCCAACACACTAGCAGGTGCAATGATTCTTCGGCTCCTTGTATCCTTGTATTCATTCATTCAGACCATCTAGGCTGATAAGGTTTCCCCTTTCAATACAATGCTGTTCTCCTTGAAATTGTAAAGTGCAAGTCTTCCTCATTCGCAAGCAAACAGACATTGGTTAAGTGCATTGTGAGTTTTCTGTGCGGATGTGAACAGAGATACACGTGGTGTCTGTAAAAGCGTCGCATAGACATTGTCCCTGCTTCACACACAATGAGAATGGTGTACACCAACCATTTTCCACAGAGTTTTCCACAAAGAAGGTGGATATAGAGATTGGCATCATCCATCATGGGATATTCCAGATCACAAAGTGCTCATCTCATGACCTTAGACCTTTGTGCTGGAATTGGCCTCCAGGGTCTGGATGTATTTGTAACACTGGTTTTCATTCTCTGCTGCTTTGCTGAAATCGGAAGATTAAAGAGTGACATGCTATAGGTGGACAAATGTTTTCTTTCAACCCCTCCTACAAAGTGTAGTTTATCTCTTCTCTTTGTTGGTGGCCACAGCCACTCAGTGACAACCAAACACCGTTCACGTTCACACACACACAGGGCCTGGAGCAAAGGCACTTCCTCATCGCAGTCTCCAGCGTGAAGTATCGATGCTGTCAAATTTCCCCAGGAAGAAAAAAAAAAACATGGTCATTTCAGGGTCCACCGTGTCTGGCCCCTGGGGGTTTCAGGCAATTAGGAGAGGATTGAGGCAGGGGGCGGCGAGGTCGCAGGCTTCCCCCCAATAGCCCAAATCATGCTACCGCGGTGCTGCTTTGAAGAACGCCCCGTTGTGATAGTCTTCCGTTCCCTTCGCGAGCTTAGCGGTTGGTGGGTGCGGGTGGGTTTCATCTTGGATATTCTAGAAGGGCCCCACTGTGCGTTTGAAGCTAATCTCCCCTCCTACCCTCATTATGTCTAAAACAACGGATGGTGCGCGTGGATGTGAGCTTGGGGAAATTAACCATAATGGTCCCACCATCTGCTAGACTTCAGAAAGGAACTCTGCAAAATGGATTTAATTATTTCTTTTTTGGAGTTCACATTTCAGGAAAATCCTGATTTTTGTTACCCTTACCTGCACTCCCAATCTCTGAAAATCCCCATACAAACTATCGAATCAAAGAATATTCCACTCAGAAGAGGAGTTTTTCAACATCTCATCATTTCAAGTGTATAAACAATTAGCGATGCCATTTTCTTTGTTAATATTCTGTGGTGCACTTCCTGCAATTGCCTTTGAAAACATTCACTAAACCATATGAGGACTTAACCTGTCCTATGCTATGGTGCTCATAATATGTATTTATCACACAGAAACATATTATGAGGCATTGTGACCATTCAGGAATACATTATAGACCGCGATGTAATTAGTGTTGCCAAACCCTGTGGTTGGAGTGACCTTTGATCCCTATCCTTTGTGTTTGCTTGGAGGACATGGCCTATGTAGGGTGCTTGAACAGTTTGTTTACCATTTTGGCAGTTTAAGTTTCATTCTTGCTCTTTTCTAGGCCTGATTTATGTTTTTTTCTATGAGCAAACAGCTCATTGAAAGGGCCAAAGACTGCAAGCCGTGGGGAGATTCTCTGGAAGGAATAAAAGCAAAAGCCCTCAAAAGCCTGTTAGAAAATCAGCTGGAAGCTTGACATGTCAAAGCTGTGTTCATTCATGAATATTATGACATAACTAGAACACTAATCACTTGGCTCCAATATAATTACATAAGTTGTTTCTTTCTAAGGGAGAACTACAGCCCTATAGAGGAAGGTATACTAATGCATCTCTCCAGAGACAAGTTAAGCACATCCTAAAGCATTAAACAGCTGTACCCATAGCATTTACATTTGTAAACTGCATCTGGCATTTCAATTAACCCATAACCCCTGTGGTAACATATCATTGCGAAACCCACTCATTGCGTTAAATGCATATTAACTGGGGTGGCAGGATTACATTCGGCAGCAAGCAAAACTGAAGCAGTATATGTTCTTTCCAGATCTAGGAATCAGTATATACAGACACTGCAGTCCTACTACAAAACTGGCTCAGGCTCCGTTGTTTATGGTAATTAACAACTAATGACCCAATTAACTGGTCTGAACAGATCCATGGAAGACTTTACCTTAAGCAGAAAGGATTCTCTGGAGGAGAGGTAAAGAGGTGATTCGGTCTTCTCCTCCTCCGTGTTAGCGGTTCATTTTGTGCTTACAGAGAGACTGAGCTCAAAGCTGCGTGGGGGTTACCTGTCATTGACTTTCTGCGGAGGTAGCACCCTGGCACTCTGCCAGGTCTTCCGGGACTAAACAAAGTTTGGTGAGATTAATGAATAAATTCTAAAGCAGTAAGCAGATTCTAGATGGCATTAATTGTAAAAGATTGGGATAAAATCAAGTCTAGCCTCTTGCATATTACATTGGACATAAAACCTTTGCTTGCAGGAAATTACTTCAAGGGAAGGGAATTGACTTGCAAGGTAAGGTTGATTTGAAAATGACTGATACTCTATAGATAAAATAGTTTTTCTGTCAAAGTCAGCGCAAATGGCATTTAATAGTGTCAATAAGTGCTTTGTGACATTACCTGGGTAAGAATTCATAAAATCTTTTGTCTATTTTAAATCATGCAGAATCCTAAAAGGTGACTGTGTTAATAACTCATTTTTAATGAAAGATATGTATTTTTTGTTTTCCATGAAATCCACATTGGCTCTGACAGTGATGCATTGTCGCTCTGCAGATTAATTTTGAAAAACGCTCTTCCTCCTTTTTATTTGGCAATCCATATATATCTCAGTGCTCATTGCTGCAGCCTCCTCTATCGATTTGGGAGTGTGCTGAGCTCCTAATTTCACTGCAGCAAGTCGCGCTTGCACAATTTTGAGTCAAATAAGACACTTCCTGCGCAGCTCCAACAGGTGAACTTGTAGAGGCCTGATCGACCAGCAGAGGTAGCTAGTGAGCAACAAGATTAACTCTGCCAAAGCCATCCCTGGTCAGGGCTAGAAATTGAAATATATTTAGTGATATGATAAATTGTTCATGGATTAGCCAAATCTTGAATACTTCCATAATATTTTTATCGCTCAACATGGCTTGGAACAATAATTTCCCATGGCCTAAAGCTTTAAAGCATTTATAATTAAATGACTATGATAATATAATGGTTTACTGAGAACAGCTGCTGACATTTGAGAGAAGTTCCTACCCCAGTGTAAGGTCTGTAACTTGATAAATGAGCCAATGTGGTTCGATGCTGAAGGTGAGACATTTTTGGGTGCCCTTCAGTGACAAAGATGCAGTGGGATGTCAACTGAAATGAGGGTGACGCAACGCCATGCCCTAGGAGACCTAGGGGAACATGCAGGGCAGCCTCCCTATTACAGTACAACACCCGTCAAGGTGATAAAAGACACCCCGCCCTCGCCAATTCTGATTGGTCTGCTTTGCCCTGTCCTTTTGATCCAATACAATGTCAGTGCAAGCAGCAATGTGTGATAGCTGCTTTGCTCAACATTAAGGATTCAAAAGCACCACTCCGTAATAAATGCATCATCAGTTCAATCTTTTCCGTGCAGATTTGTCCAGTGCAGAGTGAAAAGAGTCATTTGTGCCATTTTTGCTCATTTTCGCAGCGAAACATGAAAAAGGCAGTCCAATTTTTAAAGATGAATAACATTTTTCTGGTATTTCCATATTGAATAAATTAGCACATTAATGGATTTAATTATACTGTGGTCAAATAGAAAATAAATATGAGTGGATGGGATACATTCAGATGGCGTTTCTTTCTGTCTGACACTCTCAGCTCAGCAGCCTAATCACAGGAGAGTATCATTTGCCCCTTCTCATTCTGAAAGTGTAGAGTGCCCTGTAACTATCTTTACTGATGAAATTACGAACAATATGCAATCAAATATATTTCAGGATTGTGTCATTTTGTGAAGGTGGGTTGCAGTGTGGTATTCTTCCATTAGGTGGCGCTGTGTACTTCCACATGCGAAATGAACAATAGGGGACCTGAGAATAGCATGTGGCTGAATACCCCTGATATCTTCCCTTTCCCCCTAATTTTTATATCACATGGTATTTAACATATGGCACACACACGCCATGAAATGTCAAGCAATACAGATAAAAAAAAACAACAATTCAATTCAATAGGTTTGTCTTTTATAGTGGATGTAGTTCCTCTTTAAAGTGGAAGAATGCTTCTAGGGGGCGAATAGGCACAATAAATTCAGAATGCCTGTGCATGCAATTTCAAAATAAATAGTTTTTTTGTTGTTGGTATTTTCAGTTTACTGGCATTAGTAGGTGACGCGTAACCTTCAGGGTAAGAATATTTCTTATTTGCGAGAATATATTTATGCTGGTTTATTCAAAAGCAAAGGAATACGGTTATTTGCTGTCTACTTATATGTGTGTCTATATGTGTGTCTGCACAGCAGGGAATTTTTTTATAGACCTTGAATAAATCTAGTCCATCTGTCATTTGACATAAAAAGATCCTGGAAAAAAAATTCTAATAAATGCACAGATTGTCACTGGCCGCATTATTATCAATTACTATTGAACCCCATCAGCTCCAGGCATGCACACACACTGCAGGGGCTTCTCGTGTCACTGGTCTGTGCTACAGTAATGTCAGTTTAGCAGTATTCTCAGAACAGTTGCTGGGACCACACTGAGGCCAGCTTGGCTGAGAAAAAAAAAAATCTGTACCGTCTCTTTAACAGGCGGGGACATGAAGCCACTCCCACCACTATTCGTGGCACCCAATAGGTGACGTCATCGTGGCTTCCCCGTACCCAGTACTAATGATGCTGAGAGTTGCTTCAGCCTGATTTTTCTCCCTGTTTTTGCCACTGTGGCTGTGAGTCGCATTCACTCTGTGCCTCTTCCTTTGCTGTCGCTGCTGGCGTGACTGGGGACCTTTGATTCATCTTTTACTCCCTTTTACTTCTATCTCCTTCTACCCTTCTCTATATCCATCTCTCTCTCCTTTCCTCTCCTCTCCTCCAGCAGGGATGTAGTACTCTCCTCAAATGAACTTCTGCACTTCTCTGGCTGCCGAGGACTGGGTTACCTGCACTTTTTCAAAGAGGTGAATTTTTTTTTTGGCTTTGTTTTTTAAAATTATTATTAAGAATTCCGTTGCTTTTCCCTATCTTTCCTTCTCCCGCTGCTCACAGCCTGGCTTTGGGGACCATGGCTCTGAGGGAGAGCATCCTTCCCATCAGCGAGGTGTCCTGCCCTTTCCCGGAGGTGGTGGAGCTGAACGTGGGGGGCCAGGTCTACGTCACCAAGCACTCCACGCTGGTCAGCGTCCCCGACACCACCCTGCACACCATGTTCTCCCGCCACCCGCTCAAGGACCTGCCGCGGGACAGCCGCGGCCGCTTCTTCATCGACCGCGACGGCTTCCTCTTCCGCTACGTGCTGGACTTCCTGCGGGACAAGCAGCTGGTGCTCCCCGACCACTTCCCCGAGAAGGAGCGGCTGCAGCGCGAGGCCGAGCACTTCCAGCTGGCCGACCTGCTGAAGCTGCTGGCCCCCCGCGTGGCCAAGCAGGGCTCCATGAACGACGAAGGCTGCCCCAGCGACATCGAGGAGAGCTCCCAGAGCAGCGACCTGGCGCGCGCCGCCGCCCTGGACAAGCGCTCGGGATTTATCACCATCGGCTACCGCGGCTCCTACACCATGGTGCGCGACAACCAGGCCGACGCCAAGTTCCGGCGGGTGGCCCGCATCATGGTGTGCGGGCGCATCGCCCTGGCCAAGGAGGTGTTCGGGGAGACCCTGAACGAGAGCAGGGACCCCGACCGGCCCCCGGAGAAGTACACCTCCCGCTTCTACCTCAAGTTCACCTACCTGGAGCAGGCCTTCGACAGGCTGTCGGAGGCCGGCTTCCACATGGTGGCCTGCAACTCCACCGGCACGGCGGCCTTCATCAACCAGTACAGAGACGACAAGATCTGGAGCAGCTATACCGAGTACATCTTTTTCAGTAAGTGCAGAAAAGTTTCTCTAACCTCTACCCCCTCCCTCCCGTACCCCCGACTGTTAACCACGCAGCTCTCACCCGTTCGGTGCTCTCGTGAGGCAAAGCGCGGCGGGTTTAGCATCCTGCCGAATGCGATTTGAAGCTTTCCGCTTGAGAGGTGCTTGTATGATTGAAATTAGTCGAGCGAATTAAGGGATTTGTACACAAGATTTTTCCCGTTTAAACAGACGCAGCGTGTGTCTCGCTCGATGGGTGTGAATAATGGGAAGCTGTGCCTCCAGGAGACACGCAGAGGCAGAAATATTCCCCGAAGGCTGCAGCTTGCTCGCTCGCTCCCGTTTGCCTCCCTGCTTTCTCCCCGCGCGGACGGGGGAAGTGTTCTTTCCGCTACAGCTGACCGCAAGCCCAGAAAAAACAGCTACGCAGACAAGGGCAAGACTCATGGTGGTGCTAAGAGCCGGAGACAGACGCTGTGTGCAGGTTCTTGAGTCACAGCAGGGGTGTTGGGTCTCGCTAATGAAGTCAACACAGCGTAAATATGTCCCTGTGAAAATCACTGGCGGTATGACAGAATGTAAAACTGTGAGCACTGTGTAATACCGTTCACTTGAACAGCTGGTATTGTTACATTTGTATTGTATTTTACAGGAAGCACAGACAAAGTAAATACAGCGCAAGTCTGACTTGGGGAACTGCAGTGCAATTACAAATCTCATTGGCTAGAATGAGTAAAACGAAGAATTAGCATGATCTGTATGTCCACTTTGATTCATGAACACATCCATTATGACGGCTACCCCAGAACCAGGAGATGAAAGGCTGAAGGAATGGACACATAATAGGGGCTTCTCGCAGACCTTTTATCATGTTGTTTCTGTGCACAGCATAGCAGTTTTAAATTGGGCATTATGAAATATCCAACAGGTGGGAAGATGTGGCATCATCGTGGGCAGCTCACCCACAGGTCATGAGGTGTGTGGCACCTGAGTGTGTAGGTGGGCTGGATCTGAGGGGGTCAGAGAGGGCACGGGCGGGGAGGGACGGGCAAGGCGCCGCTACACTGGCCGCCTGACTGCACTGCGATCCGCTGGAGAACGGGCTGCTGCCGTCTCATTATCTGATCCCATGTCGAGCTCAGAGCGTCATGCTGAGGGGCTTGCAGATGGAGGGAGGGAGGGAGGGAGAGAGAAGGGAGGGAGAGGGAGGGGAAGAGGGGGAGAGAGAAAAAGAGAGAAAGAGAGAGAGAGAAAGACAGAGAGAGATCATGCACATACATGGGTTCATGTGACATATTGTACTGTGGCTATTTTTGTCGTAACAATTTATATTGTATGTGACTGCTTTGGCAACATTGCAATGTTAAATTGAATTGCTTTGAACTGAGAGAGAAACAGACAGAAAGAGAGTGAGAGAGAGGGGAGAGGAAGAGGGTGGAAGGGGAACAGAGAGGGGGGAGAGAGAGGGAGAGAGTGGCAAAGAGAGGGGAGGGAGTGAAATAGAGAAAAATAGAACAAAAAGAATAAAAAAAGAATATACTGGAAAATGCAGATGAATTACATAATATTAAAAGACTACCTTTTCAGCACGCATGTGTATCCCTGTTTGTATGCATATAAGAGGAATGATAAAATCATGATAATTATATTTTTTGCATGCTTTAATTGGATATAATATAATTTTTAATTGAATTACTTTCAGTGGGCAACAGCTTCAAAGCTTATTTCAAAAGACAGAGCATTCATTATTCTGTATGGAACTAGTGTTACTGGAACACATGAAGATGGGTGTGCTTTGATTTCACTGTTGTATGTTTTTGTGTTTGCAAACTGTGTCAGCCTGGCATTTTCAAAATTTTATAGGAGAGCCTAAACAAATGCTTGAATGAAAGGTTTTTATGCTTTAGTCTTTGGGTTTTTACCCTTTATTTCAATGTAGTTAAGGATGGCACAGCCTATCTTTTGCCACTAGATGCTCCAGAGGTTTCATTTCATATACTATATAATACTCCTATTGGTCCAAAATGTCACTTATGCCCCTTGTGCACCAAACCCTCAATATGGCAATGTATTGTAAATATGGGGACTTTTAAATATGGGGAGAGGGCATTTTTTAATTTGCAATATTTTAAAGTGGCAATAATGTATTTGCTCATGTATTGTGAAGTGTCACAATATATTTATGAATATTTTTTATTTCAATGTACGGAACTTTCAGTGTATTCCACTGTCATAACAATTGCTTTTCCATTTGCCATCCCTTCTTTCCATCTTTCTCCACTCATGCCTTCCTCTTTCTTTTCCTGCCTGCTCATTCCTCCTTGGCCTGTACATTATGGTGACACTCTGCCTTTTTCCCCCTCACAAGCTGCCCTGTTTCCTGAGAGCAGATACTCTGATGAACAGGGGCCCGCCTTGTTATTACCACCTCTCATGCTCATGTGCTTCTGCCTCCCCCATCCATACAGGCAGGCACGAGGCAGCTGAGGCTTCATTTCAAGAGAGCCAATCTTAACTTAGCCTGCAGTCTTTTTATAATGATCAAAAACCATGGATGCAAACAATTGAACCACTGAGAAGTTGTATGGTGCAAAAACTGAATTATGCAAGCATATAAACTGTTATGGAAAAAACCTTCCTTTGGAAAGGTTCACACAAATTTGCCCTTTTTCCTTTCTTGAATTGGTATGATTTGAAGTAGAAACAAGGAAAGTATTTTTTAGAGTGTAATAATTAACAAGTCTCAGAACAAATAGTAACAACTGAAAGTAGGACAAACAAAACCCATTTTAAGGATGAGTGTGCAGGCTTGGATTCTGATAGCAGCGCTATGGATGGCATGTTAATTAAAACAAGTAGTATGCCCTGACATAATTTCAGAACAAGCCAACGACTTCAATATGCTTCCTTCTGTTTAGAGAAGTTCCGCTCAATGTGATGGTTTTCCAGATCACTCAATGGCCATCCGTGCCAGTGATGCATTCTGGGACGCAGAGTTGGAAAGCCCATGCATCAGAAAGTAAAAGAATGCCATGTGTTCACCCCTGAACTCAACCAGCTGATATCACTAATGAGATCTACCTCCAGGCTGAAGAATTGTGCTAATTAGCTAAACCAGGTGATTGGAACAGAATTCTGGGGAGGACTTTTAATTTCTGAGCCTGGATTTCCACCTCTACTGGGATCTTGGACATAGAGGCTGTTGGATGCTATCTTTAGGACAGAAAAACCGGAGATTATCTGTCAACCTTCCCTTCCTTCCTACGCTCTGCCCCCCCCCCCCCCCCAAGTCACTCAATCCATTTCTCTTCATTTTCACTGGAAAATCTGAACATGCTAATTCTGACATGGAAACCTTTGGGAGAAAGACACATAGGCTGTATATTTCCAGTTACATTGCCCTGATAGACATTGCAAAGCACCAGTGTGCAACGTTTGAGCAAACAGACAAATCTCCAAAATGGAACTTTGGTCGGTTTCTGATCCTATTTTTGCCAGTCTTTTCCACAGGGTGCCAGATTTAACATGTTGTACATCCATTTTCCATCCTGCAGACCATCCACGTGTGAGACTGCTATACTCCTACACTGTGCATAATTTATGAGCCAACTGCAACTGCACATTATATACATATTTATTATTTATCAATTTGGCTGATGCATTTATCTGGAGGAACATGCAAATATTAGAAGACCAATAAAGCTGCCATTTGTCTCAGCACAAGAAAGCTTTCAGACACTGTCAATTGTAAGCCACAAAAAAGTTGTAATAAGGGCAATGTAACAACCATATATTTATTGATACGGAGCATGGGCTATAATTAGCCAGTTATATGAATGCCCTTGTTGCTTGACTTGAAAGATAATGCTAGGTAAAATGTGATGTACTATAAGTGTAATGATGCTCATAAATAGCTACAGGGTTAAATAAAAAATACAACACATGCTGATTTGAAATACTATATGTTGAACTGCAAATGAATACTGTAATAACTATACATGAGTTTAATTTTTATAAAATGTAAATTCAAAGTGCTTTAAATATGTACTTTTCAAGCAGGGGTACAAGTGCTATTAATGGTACTTGCTTATCTCATAGGTTGGATTTAGCATCATCTACATATTTTTATATTCATACAAATTCCACTTGAAAATAGCTGTCAAAACGAATAGAAGGAAAGCAGGCAATGATTTATTTTCATCACTGCGGTTCTGAGTTCTATGGTAATATGTTTTGCACAAAGCCATCTATGCACCGTAAAGCTCAGAAGTCAAAAATAGACATGGCTTAAATAAATATTGGATAAATATATAGAAATCCAGGTATTTCTGTATAGTGCCAGGGTAATCCAGGCACTTTGCCTCATTACAGTTCACAGTCACTGCAAAAACTTTCAAATTGTTGGCTTCGAGTCCTGAACTCCTGAAATAAAAGGAAACTGAACCATAGCAGTTGATTAGCAAAAGCAATCGCTAAGTTAAATATGTGAGTAAAAGGTGTTTTTATACAGCGAATACCTCATTTCATTTATTGAAAATAAAAAAAAATAAAAAACATGCAATACAACAAAAAAGCTGGGGAGAGTTCAGAGGCTTAAAGTGAAGAGACTGCTTGGAATTTTAATTTTATGAAAGAATATTCTTTTTTAATTCAGTTGCGTTGTCACAGTGAACAAGATAATCCAAACATGCTTCTTAACAGCTAATGCAAAGTGTCTATGAACTAATATCTTGTATTTTAACAAAGGAACAGTGATATGCTTGGCAGTGGCAATGTCTTTGTTTTCATCCTTAAAGAAACCAAAGACTGTGCACTCATTGAAGTACTTACGCAGACTCTGGTTTCTTTAAGGATTACTCTCAAAGTAGCATCTCTGCAGGTAACTAGCAGCCAAACTAGGCCTTAGGACTTAATTGGCCGGCTTCAGCGCACCAAGCAGATGGAGGAGAAATGTCAAAGAAGTCTGTTTAGTTGTGTCAAAAGACCTCACACCTCTGTACTGAGATCAAATGGAGCACTGTCATCCTCGGCTACCTCAGACAAAAGACTCATGATACGTTCCTCACTGTCAACAATGGACTTGGTGACATCATGCAAATCTCTAGTAGCCTTTTGAGTGTGGGAGTATTGTCCCTGTGTGCAACATAATGTCCGTGACAGAATGTATGCAATGAATTGGACCATTCAAAGAACTTCTTTGCAAGAGGTTCTGATTGTATCGCATACCACACTACCAAGTGAAGTTGGTGGTTATAGCAGTGCAAATACGGAATGCCCTTGCCTACTTTTTGTTACTGCAAAGTCTGCACACCGCCCCTCACCCCAGACATCACTGAAGCGCCATCATAACACTGAGACACTAAATTGTGGTTGAACACATATTCATTGTCAAGATGACTCAAATCAATCAAGCCAATGAAATGTTCTTCTGGGAGTTGCGGACAAATTGTATTATTATTGATAAGTTCTCAATGTTACAGCGATCCCTGGTCACTTTTAATGCAAGTCCAGGAAAGTCAGCTTCCTCATATCCTCATACCCTGATATCTTTCAGGCCCAATTTCAATTATTTGGTTTTGAATGACATTTGATGTGTATTTAGTGTTTTCAGGGATGCATTTAGCAATTTTTTTGGGGGTTTGGGATCTTTTTGAATGGTGTAATCAAGCAGCCTAATTAAAAGACCTGCCTCATCCCCATCCCCCTGACACTGCCCACAGAGAGCTAGCTCATTTACAGTGAGAAACGAAATGACTTTGCCTATGCTTTTAACACAGTACCTGTTCTTTTCTATCTGGGTTTGACCTGTTCACCTGTCTCTGAGTGACGCTGGTATTCCAGCCATGCAGACATCGCTCTAAGGTGAGGAATACTAGAGGCATATTTAAGGAAACCACCGCCTTGTTTAAGCACTCTCTGCTCAAAGTGTTGTGGTTTGGCGATAATGTAAAAGAGGAGAACTGACTAAGCACACCCACACCTTCGAAATGGCCAATGGAAAAGCAGTGCATTTTTTGATGACCAATGACAAAATTACAGAAATCTTTTTTATGAACGCTCAAAAAAAAAGTAGCTGTAACTTAGCTGTGAGTTTTCATTGGATGGGCAGATGATTCCTCTGGGTGGGCAAGGCTTCTCTGGGTGCCCACCCATAGACATGCCCCTGGGTTAAGGGCCTACAACTGCACTGATCTTATTGTGGCTACACTGGCGCTTGAACCACTGACTTTACAGGTCCCCGTCATGTACCTTAGCCACTCGGCATTGGTAAAGGGAAAATTGATCCTGGATTAGCACAGTGAGCTTCATGTGTCCATCCTAAGCCCAACTAAGGCCACTGTTTATCAATTGCAAAGTAAAACTAATGTAAAACTAATGTTTTTTCTTCCATCATGAACCACTAATCATGCATCATGCACACTGTATGTCATTGTCATTCACCATGCAGGCAGGGCATGTGGCAACAAAACAGTAAGACTCTAAAATGTTCTAGTTTGAGAACTTGAGCAGTAGCTGTAACCAGCCAGTGTTGCATTAAAATGGGCAAACACAGCGGGTCAGAGGAACCTTGACCTGCGCAGCAAAACAGAAAGTGCAGTCTTGCACACAAAGACTTCAAAATAGTGGAAAATAGTTTCCTGATAAATCAAGAGGCAAATATGCTCCTGTGAACTCACAGTCTCTCATATAAGAAATGAATAATAAGTGGTTATGTCTTTGTGCCTGGAAAGTAATCACTCTCCATTCACCTATGTCTAACAAAAAACAATAACTGTTCTCAAGGAGAAATATGAACTGAAGTTACTCATGCGTTGTTATTGAGAAAAAACAGGCACAGCTTGCACCTGTTTCTGGTGAAGTGCACATTTTGTTTCTCCCAGGTTCAGAGAGCCATTGAACATGCTATCGACTAGTAAAAAGCAACCAGTATATAAGAAGTAAAAAGCAATACCATTATTGACTTCCTAGAATAAAGCTGTTTTTACAAGGATTTAAGGGCTGGCGACCTACAGGAAATACCTGAGCCATGCTGGAAATGAGGGCAGCACGTTCCCATGACCTCAGAAAGCCTTCAGGACTCACGGGACAGAGGATGGAGATGTTTTTTTTTTCTCCATCCCTGCAGGTTCTTACTTGCTTCTCCTCCTATATCTCTCCAGATCACTGATGTTGTCATCCACTGATTCATTCCGTAGCTTCGGTAATTTACTTCACCTGATTTTGATTGGCACCTACTGCTCTTTCCCCCTCGCCGCCAGTCCTGTTTTCAACACTCCTTCCTGCTGGTTATCTTCCATTTTGATCGCAGCAAGTGAATGGAAATAAATCTCTGATAACGTAGGCTTGGAGAAGGAAATCAGATGGAAAATGAGAAAATGCCTTACCCTTTCTGTCACTCTGGCCACACAAAGAGAAATGACATTTCCTCCATCTTCTGGAGTGACACATATATAAGGCCTAACATGTGTCAGTCTCAGCCGTGCTTCTTCTTTGCCTGAGCTGTCTACATAATGACTTCCAGTCAGCTAATCTTTAGTGCAAAAAGGAGATGGAACATCATATCGCTGGAAGTCAGTTAGCGATCATATTACTGATGTGCAAGGCTGCTCTAAATCCCTGCTGTCATTCACAACCATATTCACTCCACGGGAGCTGGTCTCCTAGTGACGCTTCCTCGATTATAGCAAGTCACACACCTCCAATGGAAGTTTGTCATTTCAATAAAAGTATGGAAATTACAAAAGGGGAATGGAAAGAAGTTCACCCGTGAAATCTGCAGTTGATAAAGGACCTATCGTTCGAACGTCACTAGGGATTTTCAAATGACAGGCGTTGCCTAGACAGAAAGGAACACGTCACTCCAGTCAAGAGAAAAGAAGTGACGGATTGTTTTACTGTCAGATTAAACACGGCAATTTGATTAATCCTTCCGAGTACGTAAATATCTTTTGTCCCGGAGACCGAACAGCTCTGGGCTGTGATTCTAACATGCTGGTGTTCATGCTCTAGTGATATGTGTGTGAATTTTAACAGTGACGAGCGCTCTGTCAAACACAGTGATTTCATGAATCACAATAAACTAAGGTTGGATTTAACTAAAAAGAAACTATTTTGAGTTACAATGCGAGCACCCTTGCATTAAACGAGTATTGAACGCGTTCCTCCAACACAGCAGACACCCTCGGCTACACGGTTTCCAAATCCTCAATGGAAAGATTTGAAAAAACAGAAAGATAGAAGTATATTTTTCCACTACCCATGCCAGGGTGAGTGAAATTTCATCCTGTGAAATCAATGGGAGCTGTTAGCAGCCTGCAGGGAAAAAGATTGATTGTGGGCAAGAGCACATTTACTAGAATACCCAATGTTCCTCAAAACGTGTTCCTTGGTTGTTCCCAATAGATCCATGGGTACAATGTTGCCTGTGTATGATTCCCAGAATTAAACTTCTACAGTTGCCTCATGCCGTATCTCTCCAGTGGCATTTTGACACAAGCAAACGGATGATCCATTTCTATGAGTAAAAATGGAACTTCACATCACAACGGAAGAGAGTAAGTCACTCACCTGAATGTGAAGCTTGCCTAAAGAATCAGCAGGTGGAAAAAGGTTGTGACTTCAATGTCCCTATGTTATTCTGCAGAAACAACCACCTTTGATTATTGAGTATCTTATTAGAAATTGACAGCTGTATTCTTGGTAACATGCCATGCTTTCGCACTGTAAAACAGTACATTGGGGATGTGCAGTTTTAAGCTACTGTACCTTCTGGTTAGCAAGTCTGTTACAGTACATCTAGTTGGAAGACCAGGTGAGCTGATATATTTCACGCCTGACTCCATCAAAGTAGTCCAATTTGGCAGGGAAACTGCAGATATGGCTAACACCACTGGCAAGTAACATTACTGCACTTTTCGGCATCTCTGCAGCAATACATATATTTTATACTCATGTGTTACTGTATAGCCAGCTTATTTTAGAGCCTAGAAATAATCTTCAGTGTCTGCCAAGTTCCAACTTTCCTGAGAAGGAAAGCCAGCAGCCATTCTAGGAAAGAAAGCGGGATAAGCACCATAAATCCAGCATAAAGACTCCACCAACCAATGAGTAATATTCAGTTGTTCAACACTGAAAATTCAATGTCATGATATTACTGGTAATGTTTATTCAAAAAAGGTTGCATAAAGTGTTGCATAAACACTGTATGAAAGACTGCAAAAATCCAAATGGGAAGGGTTTCAGTGAACTCATTCGGCAAAGAAAGCAATGATCTTGCCAGTGTTTGAAAAATTATAATTGCAAATTTGGTTCCGATTACAATAATTCAAAAGAGAAAACAGTGAGAACTCTATACTGGCTTATTCTGGTTCTGCTTTATAGATGCAAGATGGAGTGTTTCAGTTCCAGAAGGCATTTTCGTCTGTTAGTTGCAACATTTTGACAAAGAAAGTAATATTCCTTCATTAGACAACACAATGAACAAAGTGGGGGAACCACAGGTCTCCGGTCTCAGTATGGGTCAAATTATATCACTGAAATGATGAAAACATAATTTCATCACATTTTTTAAAATCTTATAATTGATTGTTATGAGTTACAAATCTATTTTTGCTTTTATCAAAATACTTAAAGAGACAGTTTTCTATGTCTATAATTTTGTGGCACTCTGAATGCGCCGGACATTTCCATATGAAAAACTTAATTAGTGTCTCTTTCCAAATGGTTATAATGTCACCGTTACACGTGAACATCCACAGAGCTTTATTTGTGCGTGGTTTCATCAGGAACTACTTCTTCCACCGAAGCATGCTAACGGTGTATATCCAAGCACAGTCTAATATTAAACTTGGTGATGCTGCCATGACGTATGTGATGTTTACCGAATGCCACCGTTTGTCGTATTTTCAATATAGCAGCTTGTTAGCGACTTACTTTATTAAAGCATAAAGCATCTGCACTAAAGCATTAAGCAGCTTCAAGATTGATAGTAGGGGAGAACAAGGCACAGAACACGGGCCATGTTGAAACATGGGGATTTCTTGCTTTTGCGCAAGAATGATGTGTTTGTTTTTTATATACTTACTGTATATCATAGCAACGTGCTTCTCATGTGTGAGTGGCAGGATGATTCGAAAACTTCACGAGTTATTAACATATCTGTGTTTTCGCACCATGAAAGTACTGCTTTTTTGATTAACTGATGATGTGTGAACACCAAAGACTCCAAATATAGGAGTCATTTAAATAACTGTCTTTTGATTTATAAGGCAGTATTGGTTTGACACATGTCATTAGCAAGCAGAAACTTTGAGCCATGCAGCAGTACAACTAGTACAGCTGGGATAAGTTTAAACGCTGTGTTCAAACATGCCCCCGATTATTATAAATGCATTAGCCACAAGAACGTTCAATGTAACATTGCATACTCCGTGTAGACCACACACTTATTCAGTCAAAGTCCTATTTAAGACTTGCTCTTATCCATCTATTCATTGCATATTAATATTCAAATTTATTAATGGATAACCCCTAGAGATGAGCCATCTCGTTTTTGAGGGGGTCCAACACAGAACATACAATACAATACAATAGTACAGTACAACAAACACAGTCACGTACACCATACATACACAGAGGCTCTCATTTACCGATCCAGCCCGCACATCGTTCCCATAAACCCGCAATACCCACACAAAATAAGTAGGAGATAGGTACAACAGAATGTGTTGATGACAATGACAGTAGTAGTAATAATAATAATAAAGGTAATAATGATGATAATAATAATAGTAACAAAATAACCAACAAGCAAATACAGTGATGCAATGGTAAAGGAGCAGGGAGACAGTAGCATTAGAAGCAGCAACATGACGTTTTAAGAAAGGGTAATAATGAGTTCTTAAATATACTTAGTGAGATAATTGTTCTGATGTTGATGGGTAGATTGTTCCAGTCGGAGGGAGCTTTGAATTTGAAGGCGCGTCTGCCAATTTCTTTCTTGGTTTTGGGAACAGAGAAGAAAGGTTGCTGTATATGTCTAAGAGAGTATGAGGATATGTGTGGTACTAGATAATGCTTTAGGTATTAAAGTGGATGCATTTGAAAATGCATTGGAGCCAATGGTAATGTCTTCGAGCATTGAGGGGTAACCAGTTCAGAGTTTCATACATAGAGCAATGATGAGTTTGACAGGGACACCTTAGAATAAATCGACAGAGACTATTGTAAATAACATTGAGGGGTTGAAGATGTGTTTCGAAGGTGTTCTGATAAACAATGTCAGCATAATCCAATATTGGCAATAACAACTGTGTAACGATTCTTTTTCTCATCTGAAAAGTAAAGCAATTTATGGAGCGATACAGTATGCCCAAATTGCGACTAGTGATTAGTGATAGTCTCAATATGTTGTTTAAAAGAAAGCACTGGGTCGATCTAAAGTCCAAGGTATTTATAAGAAGTCAAATGTTCAAGAGGTGATCCATCATTAAAAGAAATAGTCAGGTCTGAGGCATCACTCAGACCGTGTCTGGTACCAAGCAACATACTACATGACTTCCTTTTGTTGAGCAGTAGTTTGTTGAGTGAGAACCACTTCTGAACAGAGGCAAACTCACGTTGCAAGGATCTCTCAATTGGTAAATGGTAAATGGCAGGCATTTATATAGCGCCTTTATCCAAAGCTCTGTACAATTGATGCTTCTCCATTCACCCATTCACACACACCGACGGCGATTGGCTGCCATGCAAGGCGCCGACCAGCTCGTCAGGAGCATTTGGGGGTTAGGTGTCTTGCTCAGGGACACTTCGACACAGCCCGGGCGGGGGATCGAACCGGCAATCCTCCGACTGCCAGACGACTGCTCTTACTGCCTGAGCCATGTCGCCCCCCAATTACAGACAATTGCAGATCTGTTAGTGCTAGATGTGTAAATTGCAGTGTCGTCAGCATATAGTTGTACTTGACAGTTAGAGCAGATTTTAGGAAGGTCATTAATAAAAATGGAGAAAAGGAGTGGACCTAATGATGAGCCTTGTGGTCCTCCCTTCTCGACAATTAAGTAATCGGATTGACTTCTATTGAGACTGACGCACTGGCGTCTATTGTGAAGATATGAGTTAAACCATAGTAGAGCAGTCTGGGAGACACCAATGGAATACAGTTTATCAAGAAGTAAATGGTGATCAACAATGTCGAATGCCTTGGTTAAGTCAAGAAAAAATACACCAGTGAGTTTGCCATTCTCAGAAGCAGTAAACACGTCGTTTGTAAATTTTAAGAGAGCTGGTGTTGTTGAGAAGTTAGGCCTGAAACCAGACTGGCATGGGGACAAGATGTTCAGATCAGTAACATAGCTTGATAATTGATTGAAGATTAGTTTCTCAAAGATTTTGGCTATAGAATTTATGATAGAAATAGGACGGTAGTTATTAATGTCATGGGGGTCACCTCCCTTATGAAGTGGAGTAACTATGGCACATTTCCAGGTGGAAGGGAGGGCACAGGTTGATAATGAGAGGTTAAATAAGTCACAGAGTGGATGCATCAAGATATGAGCCGCTAACTTGATAAATTTAGTCTCAATGCCATCTGGTCCAGTTCCACAGTCATCTTTTAGTGCATTGATTGCACATTGGACTTCGACAGGTAGAATCTTTCGAAAGGAAAATGAACTTGTACAGGTAGAGCTACTAGAAGAATCACATGCCATGGGTGGATCAAATACACAAGAGCTACGTATAAAGGAAAAATGCTGATTAAAAACATTTGAGAAAGTGGAGGGATTAATGTTGTCATATGCGGTTAGTATAGACAACATATAGCATAGATTATAACCTAAAGGTTAATTATCAGATGAAAAATGTAAGCTGTAATGCTGTAATGTTGGATTCTCAAACCTTTGACTAATATTAAAACAAAGCATTCTTCCAGTCCATTTTCCGACATTTCGGATGCTGTTTCAACATGCCCCAGGGCTGTTTCAACTTAATCATAGTAGGGGCATGTTTGAAAAGTTTCAGTCCCACTACTTTTGACTGAAATGTTATCGCCAGAAACGTCCTAGAACTGTACCGCTCATCTATAGTCATAACAAAGACATGCATCTTCTTTCTGGATTAAAAATATATGCTCTAATATGTGTGTATATATTTTTAGTCAAGCAAAAACTTTAAAGTATTTGGTTGTTCCCCAGTCTCCCCTATATCATAGACCAACATCTGTTAATATCTCCACCATAAATGTCAAAGCTGTTATGTGCTTTAATGAAGTAAGCTGCTAACAAATTGCAATATTTAACCCTTTCCACTTTGCCCCTCAAGAGGTCAATTTCCACCTATTTTGTACTCGTCCTATCAAAGTGTCAATATCTCAAACATTATTTAATGAACACATACGGTTGAAGACTTAAACTAAAGAAGAGCCTTGTACCATTCAGTACACTAGCCTATTCAAACCCAACTAAAACACAGATCCTACATCTCATATTGATTCATGTTATGTCAATTGATAAAGAATTGAAACCAGCCTAGCTGCTCTTCGGACAATTAAGTGTGAGAACAAAGAACATTATTATCATGCTTAATATTACAAAATGGTCTAAATTCCTTACAAAAAAAATGGGTGCTTTTCCTTTTATCACATCTTTTGAGCTGAATACATTCACAATATCCTTTGTGAACAACTTGCCAGTGTCAATATTATAAGATCTGACAGAAACATACATTGAGTCATTAAAGCAGTGCTGTTAATGGTAGTGACAGGACTATGATGTGTTAAGATTTCAGGGAAAGTGCGAGATTTAAATGAAGACAAACACATGTGTTTATAATCTGAATGGCATCATTCTGTGGTCGTAAAATAAACAATATTCAGTGCTGTTCAAAATACAAAAAGTCCAGATTAGTATTTGGCCATCATGGTTTGGGAAATGGCCCGTTGGTGGGCCTTGAAGGTGCATGAAGGCTGGCTTTACAGAACAATTAAAATGACATCCATCTGGGTATATATCAAACCGTTTTTGGAACACAGCTGCTTAAATGACTTGTTTTCTTTTTTTTAGAATAAGAAAAGTGAAAATCCATAGCTCTCAAGATTTATAACTGAGGGCACCGTGTTATGCTTGGATATTTCACTATATAACCATCATTGATCCCAAATGTAATCTTTAAAACACTCCAGATATAGCTCGAACCCATGACAAATGAGAGCCGAGTCTCCGAGCAGCTGTCAGCTTGATGAATGCAGCAGTGGTGCCTGGCGTTTGGGAAGTTTACTTTCCCCGCAGTCTACGGAACGTGGTGGCAGTTCAGGGCTCATTGGCATTCGGGCGGCAAACCTGGTTACACCGTACAAGACTTCACCACAACTGCCGATAACAAGGAGGCAGCTTCACTCTCATTATGCCCATAGCCTGTCCTTTGTAAAAGTGCCCTGTCATTTTATTGAATTAGATAAGAATTTAAGACAGGCTCAGCTCATTAAATAAAAAAATAAATGTATTAATAAATAAAAATGCTGCTTGTGAATAATGTTTTGCGTTGGAAACAACCCCACTTGTTTTGGTGATGTGGCAGGATATGAGAAGAATTCCGAGCCAATTTTACATTTTATCAAATCTGCATCAGCCGTCGTTCATTTAGTTTACTGTTTTCCAATGGGCTATCCATCCTAGGAATGCATCATGCATTTTGATTGATTCTCTGCCTCAGCTCTTCATTAGTTCTGACTGAGTCATTGATGAATCACTGCTATAAGACCGGATCTATTCATTATGATTTTTACTAAACCATATTAATTATTAAAAGTGAAACAAATAAAATAAAAACCTGCCATTATTCAAGTAGGTTAGATATTAATGAGAATTACAATGAACTTGAATAGGTACAAATTAAAGTTCCTCATCTTACTTTTTAACTCTTTATTTGCACAAAATAAACAACACATTTTTCTCACCAAAGGCCTAAAGTGTGCAAGTGGCAAGATGTAAATTTCATATTAGTATTCCTTCAGTAGCTTATCCATAAAGGATTGATAAAGAAGAAGAGAAGGACAGTGTTATTAGTCCATGGGGTGAAGACAGTGCTCACCCTCCAGGCGTGTGGGTTTCAGGGACACTGATTTTTTCCTTGGTGCGGTTGTGGAAGCTGCACAATCATATAAATCTTTTTTATGACAAATAAGGAATTACAACAGGATTAAATTTGCTCAAAATGTACAAACATGAATATTCAAATGTAATTCATGCCTAGCTCTAAGACAAATGATTGTTATATTAATACATATGACTGACATGTGTATTCTGTTGAGAACTTCATCATCTTAAAAAAAAGCTGAAAACCAATTTTATAAAGAATGCTGTTCTCTTGATGTACAACAAATGTACTTACCAAATTAAAGCTAAACCCATATTAGAATAGGCACACAGAATGAAATATAATGAATATGATTATGAATTATATAAATAGTTTCCATTTAACTTAGACTCACAGTGTACCGAGCAAAACATGGGGAGGCTGCCGCTTGGAGCAGAAGTTAATGTCCATTTCACTGGCAGTTTCTCCTCCTGATGAATGTGGCTACTGGCTTATTGGCTCTCTGAGACACTAAAACATTTTGATTGAATTGGACCAATAATTATGGAGAAAGTGGCAATAAACTTGGTTACGCTTTATTTTACAGCCCGTTAATTATACAGTACTTACTGGGTAATCCCAGGTACTCATTAGATAACTATTTTGATTTCGGAGATAAGTACTATGAAACAGGCTGTAAAATGTATTTGCATAGTACTTACATAATGGTACTTACTGACTTTGTTTCATAGTACTTACCACTGAAATCCAAGTACTTATCTAATATTTACACAAGTAGCTGTGTACTTACCCAGTAAGTACTACACAATTAACATAACGTAAAATGAAGTGTTACCAAAAACTCTACTTCCCTGTGTTCGTATTACCTCACAGTGCTAAAAATATTAATCAAATCTTTTTATCTCATTGTTATGAAATAAAATCAAAAGTTGAAGTTGGCTCGCTGACAAGGAGAAAATGCACCATAAGCCTGCCCACTTACAGTCTCTCACTAGCAAAAGCCTCCCCACCCACACTGTCACAGGGGGGCTCCATTACCGTGTCACCATGCGCTGGGATGGATCACGGAGGTGTCTTTTACCAAGTTTTTATGGAAACTTTACACACAAACTGTATACAAATGACCTGGAAATAAATCTGTATTATTCATTATGAAAAGTGTACTCTTCAGAACATTGTGAGCAAACTTGATGTCGACATTATAAGACAACCAGATTATTCATACACATGCACACGCACACACACACACACGCTTGCATTCACACACACACACACACACACACACACACACGCACACACACATTAAACTTCAGTCATCACAGTAGTATGGCTTTGAAAAGCTGTAACCAGGCGATTTGTGACACATTCGGGAATTATAGCCTGTGACTGATTGATTGCTAGGACTGCTGCAATACAGTCTGTAAAAATCAGCGATAATCATCTATTAATCTTTATATCAGCGAGCAATAAACTAGGAAGTCTGCATGGTTTCTGTTAATTAAATTGCCTGAAGCAAAGTGAACCATCAGCTGAAGATGATTGAACTTTTTAAATCTCTTCCAAAGCATTATTCTCTTAACATACCAACATCCTTCCAGAAACTTCTGTTAGTGCAACTTGTATAACCTTGCGCAGTGAGCCAGGATCCTCCCTTTGCCCTGGAAGATGCCAAGCCAGCAGCCCTCTTGGACTAATGCCAACTGTATTCAGTGGGATCAACCAGTGAAGCAAAACCTTGCCCCTTCTACCATCCATGTCTAGACTTTTCAAAAAAGGTGGAAGGTAAATTCAAAGATAATCTTAAACCATAATGGAATGCTGTCAGGGCTGTGAGTAAAGGGAAAATGATTTTTGCGGTCATTTTTATTTAATGGGATGCCATGTTTGTATCTATTTGAAGTATTCGGACACAAAATGCCTACCTCGCCTCTATCTGTAAATGTAAATGTACATTGGATGGGAACATCTTCACAGTAAATGTTAGCACTGTGAAATTGTTAGATGACAGGAGACACAATAACGTGGCATTAAGACATGCCAGAAATGGTGTTGTTTCACTCATATATTTGTTTGCTCAGAAGTGTCAAGCAATATCATATCAAAGTGGCTCATCTCTGCCTTTTGGCTGTTAAATTTAACTTTCTGCTTTCTGCTATAAAATGTAGGCAAAAGGATGTATTTGTAACATTCATACATAACTGCGATAATAATGTTTTATGTTCTCATTTGTGAAAATCTTTTTCATCTTCAAGCACAAGGTAGTTTAGTGATGAGAGCAAGCGATTCACCCCATCCAGGCTCATTGACCAATAATCAGTCCTGTGAGATATGTCATGCACAGAGATAAGGAATTGTCTTTGTGGACGAATAGGCCCTGGTGACTATGACTGCCAGAACTGTTTAAAAAATAATACATTGAGTATGCCTGGCTCACTAGAACCAAGCATGCCCCCCATCCCCCTAGCAGAAAGAAAATACTGATAAAAAGGGAATACTCCAGAGAAAGGCTTTTTAGGAGCTGGAGTTGTGTGATGGGAGAACAGCAATGGGAGCTGTCTGTGGAGTGGCTCATTCTCCTGCATTCCTACCCCTCAGCATTCAACAGAAGAGCAGGCACATGAGAGCAAATGTGAAAACCACGCAAAAGTGAATTTAAGTATCTTCAAACCTTTTTTTCTGTTTGTGTCACCTGTGACCCATGCAGAAAAAAGGCTTACTAGGAGGCCGGCGACCTAATTTATCTCTACAGGTCAGGAGCTTGCATACTGTATATACAAATAGCATTTCATCCAGCGTAACAAAAGCTGTCACAGGTGTGGATGCGAATGTCTTTGTGTTCATATGCCCAATTATTTTTGATTTTGCCTTCATTTAATCGGGTCGGTCAGCTGAGAACTGCCGCACTGACCTGGGGGCCAAGGAACGGAACGTGAAGGATTGTGTAGCCAATGAGATGTGGGGGATAATTGAGTGGCCAGAGGTAGAGAGGCTGTTTTGAGGGAAATTGATGAGGATGGTTAACACCCCTACGCTTTCAAAAAAAAGAGCCAGGGGAAATGAATGGCCTCAGCATGCCATGTCCACGGTTTTTAACATCTCATTTGAAAAAGCACAGTGCCCTCATCACCGCGCTGCGAAATTGTATTTCTGTTTGGGGAAGAGGGCAGAGTGCTCCAAATGGGCTCCGCGACACTTCTTCCAGGAGCGGCTTAGTTATCCCACGAGGTTTCCCATACAAGTACTAACCATGCCCAGCCACGCTCGGCTTCAGCAGTTTGCTGTGAAAAGGATAAAGTGGGGCTTGGATGCTGACTGACAATAATAATGCAGGCACTGCTACTCTTAGCAATGTGGGAATATGTAAACATTCCCCCGCATTTACGCGCGTTAAATACTATCAAAAATGTGAATGAGAGCAGGAAGGTAAGTGTTCAGGCAATCATAAAGGAACACATTTCTGCAAGATTGGTTAGTGGTTTCGTCACCTCTCAAAGAGTCTAAAAACACCCAGGGTATGTTTGTGACTCTAGCCTCTGACCTCAGTTCAATCAATCAACAAAGTACTTTCCTTCATTTTGAGCAAATGCTGCATTTTGTTTTTAATTTTTGATATATTTTACATTCAGGTCAGGGACTGGATAAATGATCTCTGGCTTAAATTCATGACTTGAAATTAAGGACAAAGCACATGTCAGTCTTTCCTTTGTTGTTCTCCAATTAGCTGTATGACCTTGCCGTTTTGTTTTTTTCTTTTTCCCGGCATTTGAAAAACTTGTGGTTTACCCTTTGAGATTAGCACTGCCCCTATCATTTCTTTGGGGGCTGTTTCTCCCTGAGCCATTCTCAGACTTACATTTCAATTATAGATCTCTATCACATCTTGCTGTTTTTTTTCTAATCCCTTCTCCCCTGTTAGTGGGTGAAATTCCCCCGGTTTCACTGTGGTGTGAAATCAGAAGCTGTTAAACAGACTTGGGCCTGGTGTGGTCACTGGCACGGTACTCCATCATGGCCAGACATGTTGTCGTTTTTAACGTGAGTCATCCTCAGAGTTGTACTTCACCCATCTTACCTGTGGTGCTCTCCATCAGGAACATGATAAAGAAGTGAGGGGGCATAGCTTTCCAGCTGGCTCAAATGACCGTCTGTGCGTGAGTGAAACACTACCAGGCCTAGCATGGGCTCGATATAGTCTCCTTGACTGACCTGTCATGCCAGGCAGCTAGATTAAATCGGTTCAAGTGCACGGTCTAGAGACACCGATGTTATTAGTCTGTGTAGGGTGTCAGGTTTTTAGTTTTCAATTTTTTTTCCTTTTTGCTGTGGGTGTGATCAGGTTTTGTTCTCCTCTGAGTGAAGAACTGAGAAGATTAACATGCAGCTGCTCATTCATCACTTGACTAGACTGCTCTATATTGTGGATCATAGAGGTGTCTGATCCAGAGGCATAATGGTAGCCCCAGAGGAAGTAAT
The DNA here is from genome assembly GCF_963514075.1 of Conger conger. Taxonomy (NCBI): domain Eukaryota; kingdom Metazoa; phylum Chordata; class Actinopteri; order Anguilliformes; family Congridae; genus Conger; species Conger conger. Next base: position 32,586,753 of record NC_083765.1, on the reverse strand, counting down.
CAAAGGCTTTATTCCCAGTTCCAACATGGGAATGGGTCAGGGGAGTAGTAGTGGGAATGGTAAAGTGTATGTGTACAGTATGTGTGTGTGTTTGCATACACGCCTGCGTCTGTGTGTTGAGCAACCAATTTAAACCAATCTAGAAGCCAGGTGAGATGAATGAATTGTGTAATCAACTGCTTTAATTGATAAATTAATTGCAGAGCAACAACAAAATCCAGCAGGCCCTTAGGCTATAAACACTCAGTGAGCACTTTATTAGGTATTTATGAACTTATTTTTTTGACTTATTAAGCCTTCTGCTGCTGTAGCTTAGCCAACTAGAGGTTTAACATGTTGTGTGTTCAGAGATGCTCTTCTGCATACCACTGTTGTAATGTGTGGTTATTTGTGTTGTCACCTTCCTGTCAGTTTCGACCAGTCTAGCCCTTTTCCTCTGACCTCTCTCATTAACAACATATTTATGCCGCAAAACTGCTGCTCACAGGATGTAGCTGCTGCTCACCATTCTCTGTAAACTCTAGAGACTTTACAGAGTAAGTGAAAATCCCCGTCTGGCACCAACAATCATTCCACAGTCAAAGTCACTTAGACCACATTTCTTCCCTATTCTGACATTGGGTCTGAAAATCAGCTGTACCTCTTGACCACATCTGCATTAATTTTATGCATTTTATGTACTTTATGCATTTAGTTGCTGCCACATGATTGGCAGATTAAATATTTGCATTAACAAGCTGGTGTACAGTTCTACCTGGTGGTCACTGAGTGCACATATTTCTGCCACACCTACACTACCGTACTGAATAAGCTTTCTAGGTGAACATTATTAATTTACAAAAAGATCACCTACCTGTAGATACAGTCTTACCTTACCTTTCAGCAGATTTTATATGTATACTCTACCCATAATGTGAAATTAGTAGTGCATTCATGACCATGATTGATATATGAAGAGAGTCTCTCGCAGTTTATGGTAGAATAACGACATTCACTTCTGTAGAATATGCCAGAGATCTAAAAGCTTTTTGCTTTGAAGGAACATGTATTTTCAATCAACAGTAAAGTACAGAGCACCCTCCTCCTTGGTGCTTTTTGGGCCGCTACTGTTGAACTGAACATTATGTGCTTTTGCTTACCTGTAGATCCAGCCATTTGGCTAGAGATTTTGAGCCGCTTGCTCCTCAAGCTAGAATGGAAAACAAAAAGAGCTATCAGGTATTTTGCCAATAATAGGAAAATTACTACCTGATTCCTATAATTAGGCCAGCTGAGAATTGTATGCATCACCCAAAGCATGCTGGGATATAAATTGCTGGCTTGTAGTGGTAACAGGACCCCAATACTCCACACCACTTAACATGAGTACAATACAACATACAAATATACAGAAACTTAGAGTTATTGCTTTAAAATGATCTAACATACATGCATAGTTCCTAATTTACCAATATGCAAATAAAGATGTATCATTATGTTACTTATGCAACAGGCAGAAAAGAAACACTGAGAAGAGCATCATAGGGTTGACATTGGTGCAGTAAAGAGACACTGAGAAGAGCATCGTTGGGTTGACATTGGTGCAGTAAATAAACACTGAGAAAAGCATCATAGGGTTGACATTGATGCTCTGTCGCTTTCTGTCTGTGGGAGATAGTCGTGATGAAGCCTGGTGGTAGTTTGCCCACTAGGATGATGTTGTGGCTATGTTGCTTCCCACTGCTCTCCTACAGAATCAGATTTGTATCAAAAGTACCAAACAAAGCATCCTATCTATAAAAATAAAAATATAAATTTTTTTGATAGACTGCTTGCACAGAAAGGCTTAAAGAAAAATTACTTTCAGTTTATTCCAAACTCTTTATTTTATTCCAAAGTTTTACTCTTCAAATCAATATTTTTTTTAGCATTATGTATTTCTTTGCTCTCAATCAGAAATGCATGATAATTTTGACACAAATTTATATTGGCTTTATGTCACTGTGCTGTTCAGCCAAGATAAAAAATGGTAGATACTTTATCTGTGTGAAAAATTACTTCAGATAAAAACTATTGACAAATCAATTAGATTTTCCTGTATTTTATCCGTGCAAACAGTGTCCAGCTGAATGGGCTTATCAAAGCTACAGTACATCTATTCCTTTAAGAGCTATAAAAGTGATGACTATAAAACGTGTGGGATAGAAAATACTGCACTATTTCAAGCATTTTTTTTTTTCAATCAGGTAAACTTTTGTTAAATCAGGGAGCGCAGAAGCATGTATTGTAAATGCAAATAGACTTTGTGCAATTTGATTTCGGTATGGTAATGAATTATTCTCAGTTCTGATTAACTATGACACATTATACTTAACCAGTCAGACATATGACAAACTGTTCCGGTTTGCGAAACTTCTCAAATCACTGTTTTCTGTAATCACCACTTCTCTAAAAACTGCACAACAACAAAAAGGGCGGGGGGAAATTATGCCAACAATTTCCGCTATGGAGGAGTAATCGAATATTCAATCATTGATAGAGGTCTAACATGGTGACACAAAAGAATAAAGTGGAAAAAGAAGCATTTTGCTTCTGGTATAAAGACACATAACCTTCAAGAAATGTTACATATGTTGTGTCCATTGCTTCTTTGTACTTTTACATTGCTAGAAATGCATTCTGACTACCTAAGAATGATTTGAACTGTGAAAAACTGTACACTCACTGATCACTTATTCATGTGATTATCTAATCAGCCAATTGTGTGGTATCAGTGCAATGCATACAATCAAGCAGATATGGGCCAGGAGCTTCAGTTAATGTTCACATCAACCATCAGAATGGGGAAAAATGTGATCTAACTGACTTTGACCGTGGACAGTTGGTGGTAGACAGGGTGGTTTGAGTATCTCAGATCTCCTGGGATTTTCACATACAACAGTCTCTAGAGTTTGCAAAGAATGGTGTGAAAAACAAAGAAACATGTGTTCAGCATCTCTAACACACAACACGTGGATAGGCTACAGCAGCAGAAGACAAATAAGTCTAAAAAATACCTAATAAAGTGTATAGGTCATTTGTACATTTCTTACAAATGCAGTTTGAAAAACCATCTCCTGCTATTATGACTATGTTTGTTTTAAATGACCTGTGATAAAACAAACATCAGATTTTGTTTCTAATTTGACGTTTGATATCCACGTTCCATCTTCTGTTCCATCTTTTTTCAAACTTGACTGATAGGGTCAATAATAAATGGTTTGGTACATTATAGGCCTGCACAAATTTGGGGTCTGCAGCCTGGTTTAATGCACACACCATGAGCTATTTTTTCATGTGAATTGAGTGATGGCCAAGTGAACACCTCTACAGTATATGTCTGTTAAGAGGATAACAGTACAAGTATGGAATGAATTTGAATTTGAATTTGAATGAAATCTTTGCCTTTTGGATGAAGAACACATTATATGATTTCAATGCTGCCGCAGCAATAACTACTGAAGGTGGTTGAGTAGGAAAATCTCCTGTGTGCCACTCTCACAGTAGTTGTTTTGTAATCAGTTATTACATAGCCACTGCCACCACAGAGTTGAGTAGAAATGTTGAGAGTAATTGGCATCTGGGACGTGCTTCTGGAACAAGGAAAACATCTCAATCATGTTTGAGATTTTTTTCACAATTCAATGCAACTGAAAGTTTTGGAAGCTCATCAATATGGCAGTTGCATATCAGACATTTGGTATTTATAAACAGGCAATATCATTATATGTTTCCTTTGAAACTTAAATCCGTAACAAGACATCAGTTAAGGTTAGGGGGAGTTGCTTAATATCTTGCCACTTAAGCTATTTTCTCTTTTAAGGAACATTTCGTTGAATGCATGTACAGTAATTGGGCTTTCAGAGCACAGCAATTATAAAATCAGCTGTCAAATAACTGCCAATGAAAGAACACGAAATTATACTCCTACACATCAATGGAAAGGACACTAATGCCTTTTGTAGTTGGAAAGTATGATCAGTATAAAATTAAGCTTCAACATTTTTTAAAACAACAACTTTGAAATTGAGACAGTAAAATATTATTCAGGGGCAAACCAAGCTCTTGTAGATATAATGTCAAAATGACAAATTACATGGTTTAGGTTAATAAAGGGTTATACAATAGCAAACTGTTAAACATAGTTAAAAAGATATATGATTGGCTGTTTCAATATTTCTAAGAATTTTTTTTTGGGAACCAACCTCTCTGCTTTAGAGGTACTCAAAAAATGAAAACTGTTTTTTTAGTTTGTTAATTTATTAATTTGTTTGGGGTTAGTAATTACAAAACAATGGTGTCGATTGGTATATTCATGTGTGCTCTGATATGCAGTATGTTATCACTTCTTCTTTTTGCTCAAAAGTCTGCTTCTTGATGAAACTTCATGCAAGACATGTCCAGTCAGATGTCATATCTGGAGTTCCTGGGAGGGAAGCCTTGTCCCATTCATACTGCACTGTACGTGTGCTAAGATGTACCTTTACGTACCGTTCCCTAAAGCCAGGCAGTGAAACGTACTATATAATGCAAAAACCTATTGATTAAGGTAGTATTCCCAGTGTCTGTTTTTTAAAGGAGTTAACTTAAACATCATATAAGGAAGGGGGATTCATGGTTATTTGGGCTAATCTCGGCCGCCAATTCAAGGTTGTGTATGATTGCGTACACTTGCCATTTCTACGAACAAGCTCACATACATTTAGTTCAAGTGTATAAGGAAGGGAACCATGTTACAAAACTACAGTAGCACGCAGTGTTGAACTTTTGACCTTGGAATCCTCTGCCCATGTATTCAGGTGCCGCTTATGTCCATGGTTGGAAGGCCTGGTGATATCCTATAGTATGGGTAAGTGTGAAAGGCAGTAGATAAGTGGCCCTAATTGACAGATAGATGAGAGAATGAGGAGCAGTGTGGCCTGGGCTGCCATGGCCCCTGGGGGCCTCTGGGGCAGCTGTTTACTTCCCCGCACATGACTGACACTGATGAGACCTGACAACTGTGAAGAAAGGATTACTAGCCAGTTCAGAACTGGATCCTTTATCTTCCCTGATCTTTTTTGTTGGTTTTTTTTGTGTTATAACACAAACGCTGAGTCAGAGATGTGCTTCCACTGCTCTCCAGATGGGCAGACATTTTCCAAGGCTTGACCTTGACATGTTTTCTGTGATGTGACACAAAAGGCTGATGACAATGGTAAATTCTCTTGAGTCTCTGCTTTTGGAATTATGAATGCATCCTCTGCTGTATTTCTGTATTTCCACTGGTATAATTTACTGAGCAAATGCTTTTATCAAAGGCAATTTGCATTTATGCCCATTAGCTGTTCACAGAGCTGAATGTCTGCTGGCCCAATCCAGTGCCTTGTTCTAGTGCACATGTACAGTTGAACCTTAATGGATATTCCCTTCTGGATATGTATCCAGTTTCTTGACCGCATTGGGGCTAACACCACAAGACCTTGTTGGAGCAATCAATGGCTTTTTAATCGATAGATATATTTATCACTGCACATTCTTATTCATTTCAGCCAAGCTACTCATTAAAACACAAATAATGGAATGAGGCTAGATTACGGTCAAATAGAAAAAGAAACCATGTTTGTTTGTCAATTCAAACAAGCTTTAACAACAAATGGACCATTGAGTTTTATTTCCACTGAATCTTCTCTCAGCAGGTGAAATCATACATACACTATATAGACACATACTGTAGGTTGATATAACAATCTCCAGGCCTTTGTAACATGTACAGATTGAAAACCCCCACATGCGTTGCTTGTAGCAAGCTTTCATATAGGATGAATAGATGGAGGCTCTTGATGTTACATAAGCCATTATCTGTGCACTTGTGACAACTGAAAGCAGGCTTGACAGATTTTAGAGCTGGATCATTTGCTCTGTTTATAAATGAACTGGCAAGCTTCAAGTGTGGCTTCAGCAACCCAGAAACAATGGGGAAACCTGGAATGACTGAAACTGAAATGGATCCACAAAATAGACCATTTCCATGCATAATGGACGCTGTGATGTTGTGTTTTTAATTTTACAATGGATAGTATCTATTTTACTGCACAGCAAAATGTTCAGTGATGAATAAACTCTTGTACATTATGGTCCCAATTGGAATCCAAAAATGACTGTTATTTTCTGCTTAACCAACTATAAAAAAATTGTTTTTTAATTGCAATTTGTTTGTATATTGAAAATAAAAACTACTTATGCATTTAGTAAAGCATTGTACTATGTACTATATGCCATTATGTACTATACTATGTACTATAAGCCATTGTGTATGTATGAACTATGACCTATTGATGTCCATTGTTTTTAGTTAGAAAATATGCTATTAATAATCAGGCTAGGATTGCCAAATAGCAAACATTACATGTAGTGTTAAACAATGCACTGTTGCTTTGTTTGGTTGATTAATTATCAATCTCATTACTCAGAAATCATCGGTATTCTCTTACATTTATTTGTGCTATATTAAACATGATACAATATATTGTTTAGTTCTGTGTGAGATCATCATTAAATTACCTAATTATTAATGGTTAGAGGACTGTCTCTGGATATCCCTATACAAATGCTCTCTCGATGTGAAACTTTAGATGCTCAAAATTACAGGAAACAAAGGCTAATGGCTTTGACCAAAGCAGAACTATTAAATCTACTTTCTTAAAGTGTGGTATTGAACAATTCATGCCATTTCACATGTATTCAATCACTCATTTTTGAGAACTACAATGTATATGTTTAGCTTAAGTTTACTCCCACTACAATATGCTTGGGAGCTCATCTCAGTTGGTAGTGTAAGCCTGGCCTTTTGTACTTGTCTTGCAGCTCTGTGAATGGAATGTTATCATGCAATGTTTCTCATTCTGAGAAAGCACCCCAATTCTCTTTCAAAACACACATTTATTGAACTGAATGAGTGCCGTGGCCTGTAACTGAAGAAAGTTCACTTCCAGATGCCAATGAATAGGGGCTCAATGCATTGAGCATGATAGGGATATATACACCCGGAATATTCCATCCTTATTGGCCTATTTCAGACCACTGCCACCATGATTCTGATAACATGATGTATTTGGTTTCTGTGACAACCCTGGCAACAGCATATCTATTAAAGTAATGTTTCATGGTAATGGAAGTAATGATGGGTCTATCTTGAAGATCAGTATGTGTCATATTCATATATCATAAGTACATAGGGCTATACTAAATATATTACTATTATGAATCATTGTTGACATTTTTATGGTCACAGTTTTACAAAGGCAAGAAATAGTTAAATAAAAAAATATATAATGTTGAATTTAATAAAAATCTTGTACTGGATCAGACATTGTTGAATATTTTTCTGGTGTTACCAATTTGTTCAAATGTTAGAATATGAACTTGAAACTCTCCAAAAGTAAGGACTAATTCTGTATGGAATGCATTTGAATAGAGGCAGGCATTTCATGTGAGGGAACATGATTATAGATTCTGTCACAGCAGTATAAATAAATGAGAAGAAAAGCCATCTCTTCAGGCCTCTTGAAACCAGATGCTAGCATTCTCCACCCCGTCCTCAAGCTTCACTCATTGCCAGTTCTGTGAAATAAATTTGTGAAGGTTCTACTCAGTCAACAAACAATTTAATTGCGCAACTTATTTTTTAGACTGGATTAACCTTGAAATTTTCCTTTCTTTTCAACTACAGGTCTGAATGAAGTGTTGATTGTCATCATAATCCTAATGTGCACATAATGGGGGCCTTGCATCTGTTCTAAATATAAACATTTTCACGGCATAAAGCAGAAAAAAATTGTTCTGTAAAAACTTTTATGATTGTTTTGAGTAGAAACAGGCTGAAAGACAAAACCAATGACAGTCTGTGATGGCAGCATAAATCAAAAGCAGACACATCAATCTTTCTAATGGCTGCAGTTGGTGGGATTGAAAAGGAAATTTGAAAATATAAAAATAGCCTATAAACATGTTTTGCTTCGCATCATGAACTTGGTTTTCTGAAATTTAAGGGAATAATTCACTGAAATAGATCATTTATGTGTGTGCGTGCGTCTGTATGTGCGTGTGTGTGCGTTTGCATACATGTGTGCATGTGTGTGCGTGTGAGCGCATTTGCATACATGTGTGCATGTGTGTGTGTGTGCGTGTGTGTGTGCATCTGTGTGTGAGTGTCTGTGTGCACGTGTGTGTGTGTTTGCATACATGTGTGCGTGTGTGCGTGCACGTGTGTGTGTGCGTGTGTACATTTGCATACATGTGTGCGTGTGTATGTGTGTGCACATGCGCATGCACACTGGAATAGTAACATAATTGAATGTGCTTCATCATGCATAATTAAGCACAACAAATCATTTGCTTGGAGGCAGAATGCAATACAAGTGCATTATTTCAGTGTTCTTAATGATATATAATCAAAGTTCATTTTTTCATTACAGTCCAGTTACATTGCCAGCTGTTCTCTTTATAGAGGAAATTGCAGAAATTCCCAGTGTTTGGTGATAGAACTGACCACTTACACTTCGGATAAAGGATTCTGCTCCAATTTGCAACCAATTTACAGGAGGAATTTTACGTTTTACCCATATGTGGTCCTGCAATCTACTTATCCTTCAGTGTTTCAATGACAGCACAATTCAGACTGACATAAGATGTAAGTAGCATTATTTTACCCACAGAACCATCTGTAAATTTTGATAATGAAACTGTCCATTCACACCCTCAGCCCAATCTTCTTTTCCTCCATCGACGGTATATATTTTCCCACCAGAATAAAACAGAACCAGATGATATTAACTGTATGGGTTTGTGGAAAGTAACTGGACTTAATAATCTGTTATTAATGTTCAAATCAACCATGTCTGTTAACAGTCATTCACTCTGACAGCCCTACTTTAAATCAAGGATGTGTGCTGCCAACTAATGTCAGGTTCCCTTCCGATAGTATTAAACGCATCAAGAACTGCAATCCATAGTATTTTAACGGAATAGCCTGTTATCAGTGGGTTGTTCCCTACTGAAGTTTTTTTTTCAATGCCTTGTCATTCGAGATGGTTTTAAGATTCATTTAGAAAATCAATTGAGGTATGAAAACAACAATTCTCATGTTTCCATCTCACATTTTGGCTACATTAGCTTGTTTTGCCCTGTATTGAACAGACCATCCATTGCTTGAAAGACAATATTCAGTCCAGGTAGTAATGAACACATATAACATAGACATGATCCTAAATGATTTGTGGGAAGTGCTGTGTAATTGCTCCATTTTAATGAGTTTCATGGTCTCAGCAAATGAGCAACGATTCAAGAACATCCTCATGGCTCTTCCGAGAGACATCATCAACCCTGGATTGCTTCAGTTCTCCTTACAAACACAAACTCTGTAATAGGTTTATTGATGGAATGAACTAAAGCAGGAATGGCCAACCATGGCCCTAGAAAGCTACAGGGTATTCTGGTTTTAGTTTTCACCTGAAAATGAGCAAGCAATTAAGACCGAATAAAGCAAGTGAGGTGAATTAACTGAGTAATCAAATACTTTAATTGATCAATTAAGCTCTGATTTACTAGGCAAACCACCATGCTCTGTTGTTCCCAAGGATCTGGGTTGGCTACAGGGTGTCTCTCTATTCAGAGACACTACAAGCTGTGATATAATCTATGGCAGTCTGCGTGGAATAATCTAACATCTACCTCTATATACAACTGGAATGTATTTACAGCAATGGATTTACAGTAATACTGATTGCATTTTCCATTGCTTTTAAATATCTTGTGTGCAAACATAATGGCAATTAACCAAAATGTTGTATAGCTCCTGCATAAATTTACCACAATGCAATTTACTCTTAATTGTAAATCTACATACATTATGTGATTTTATATTACAACTAAAGCATCATATATTATATAAACAACAAATATTAAGGGACCTCAACCCATGTTTTGAATCCATTCATTTGCATATCAGCATGAAATTTAGAGAGGGAGCACAGAATCATCTATTAGCAAGTTGAGCGTCCCCAGAGGTGTCACCATAAAAGCTGATGAAGGATGTTTCTGTCCTGGCTCTTTGTCCGGCAGTCTGTAAACATGGGGCCGATCTGTCACATCCTGGTGTCAGTTGTTCCTGTACTACCAGCAAGTCCCTCGCTCCCTGTGCTCCAAACCAGTGTGCATGTATGAAAGAGTGGGCCTTCCTTCAGATAAAGCTTGGATAATTCCCCCCCAACCCCCTCTCCCAGTACAAAGCAATATTTGTCTTCAACTCTATGTAACCTGTATTGTTTTTTAGCATAGCTACAACGGCCACACTGAAAATTTAAACTATATTAGTTTATATTCATTTATCATATTTTCAGCGTCACCGACAGCATACACAAATGTGCCTCAAATCAATTTTTGCTTAGGGCACCCAAAAGACTAGAGTTTCTGTGCACCAGTATTTCCCTTGATGAACTGTATTGGACCATCTGGTGTACAAAACCCACAGACCTGGTCCAATGGAAAACACCAGGCGAAGAAGAGGCTTGTTTGGTCCCCCCACGGTCCTTTTGTCTCTCATTCATTGATACTTATCGTGTTAAAATGTGTTTATCTAACAACACACATGCAATGGTTCACTATAACCACAATATTATATACCCCCAACTGATTCATAAAGAAATAATGATATCTGGCTTGTTTAATTGTTAATTGTTGTTAATTCATTTCAGCCACAAAAATGAAGAACAGCTTTTCAAGTTTTTGTTTTGCAGAATGTTTCCACTCCTAGTAGCAGAATAATGCAGTAATATGAATATACCCTCTGAACACTAATCTTTAACATTAAACTCGCAACTAGGGAGCCTGAATTATTTTACAGGCAGGGCAGGACCATATATCATGCCATTAGCACTGTTGTTGCATGCCAATTTTGTTTGTGCTGCCACTACCACGTAACATTATGCCCCATTAGTCCATTAGTTAGGACACTTGAGGGCTGTTGGTCTGACCAGCAATCAATGTTTAGGAACGCTAACGCTAATGATTGTGACCCTGTGCTGTTCCTCCCAGCACACCTCACGTTCGCCAACACACAACTCGCCCTCTGGATACTCACACATTACAGGACAGTCATCTCCTGTCCTGCCAAAGCTATCCACACCGTGATTCATAACCTGCTCAAAGGCATGCAGAAGCAGGACTAATAGCCCGCTGGAACATTTTTCACAAGGAGAATTGACATTGTATCTTCAGTTTGAGCATTTTTCTCCATCAAATGACCCTAGCAAAGGTCTATGTTGCACCAGTGCCCAGTGGGAATTCAGAAAAGGCTCAATACCTTCTTGAGAAAGTGGACATCTCGCAAAAAGCCATCGGCAGCAGACGTGTTTCCAATAAAGCGGATCCCACCCCCTCAGGTGACAAAGCCCTCTCAATGAGCTCTGCAGGGGGATGTGGCTCTGTGTCTCTTCATGTATTCTTATTTCAATGTTTCTGGAAGCTTGGCCGACAGGTTTCTGCGTGAGATTATTTGACTTAAAATGCTCATTTGAATTAATAAAGCCATTTCATCTTATATTAAATAATTTACCTGGATGAAAACATGGGCATAATAAAAATAACAATTATAGCAATTTACACAACAGTTTAATCTACAGTTATTAGTTTGCCTTCTACATTATCATTGCCTTTAACAATATCTCAGCTTCTATAATTCAGGCTCATGAGCATTTAGAATGAAAGCAGGGAAAATGTTCTCATTTGTCTGGCTTCACAAAGCTATGTCAGGAATACCAACATCTCAGTGGAGAGTGAATTTTTAATTGCTTCCAAATATGGCCTTGGCGTAAGAGTGAGGAGCAGACTGATCTCGAATACCTATTTACCCGGGGGAGTGACATACAGTAACACTGAGGCAGGACATACAGTACGCTGTTCAATGAAACTGATCCTCACTGGCTGACACTACCGCCAGTTCTGGGTCACCCTGTGACACTACCGCCAGTTCTGGGTCACCCTGAGAGACCCTGCCGTCAGTTGGCACGTGGTCAAAATTTGATTCTTGGACTAGGATGTGTCCCCAGGAGACCCTCAATCAGACCCTCAAGGCAACTTCAGCCTTAACAAATGAGTACATCGTGCCTAACACGACAATAGACAGGGACTGGGAGGGGGGTCACAGTAGTGGGCTTTGAGTGAGGCTTTAGACAGCTGATGTCAAATATGTTACAGCTTTACTGAGGAGGTAGAACATTTACTGGACTGAATGGATTGTACTTGCTAGAATGTGTAAAATAATGGTATATGGATAGAAAACAAGCTTTATCACTGTCTTGTGATATTTATTGATCTGTGCCTTTTTCCATTGTTTCCTGATGTTAAGCACTTCATCAGCACAAATTAATTCTTAAGTTGGACAGCAATATTTAACTTCACTTTCATAATTATAGCAACAACAGCATCTTCAACTTAACCTGAAACCTTTATCACCAGTGAGAATAACCATTAGCATATCATACAAAATAAAAATATATATATTATTAAAGGATGAAATGTACGGTGGCTCTGAAGTGCAACACATAACAACAAAAACCTTCGGCCCTGGAGTGCGATTACAACGAAAATAAAAAGCCTTGAGGGGCAAAACACAAACATACAAAAACTAGCAGCCCTGAGGTGCAGATGCAACGTTCAAAAACAAAAACTATTAGCCCAGAAGTGCAAAACAAAAACATATACATACAGAAACCTAGTCTAGAGCGTCAGGGCAAATAATCTTGATTTGGAATGACAAATCCCAATTTTTTATGAAATAAACTTAAATAATATAGGCACATTTCAGATAACTTATTGGACTTATAGCCATTTATTTATGTATGACCAACTCAAAAAATCACTTGAGTGATATTCAGTCATTTTATTGAGAAAGGAGTTTTTATTGTCTTCACATTTACACGGCCACTGAATATTTTTTTACAGTGTACAGTGGCCTTCTGTGGTCTAACATATTGTTTGTTATTGCTGAGCTCACCAAGGTGTTTGTTCACAATGATTTTGACACGCACAATGTTTCAACAATGTCTCTGATTGATTTATTCAGATGTTTCCAGCTCAGCTCTGTTGGTCCTCATGTTGGGAGACAACAGCTACGGACTACAAATGCAAATTAAATAATGATGCAACAACACACAGGTAGCCAAGAAACAGCAGAGCATGCAATGTCCAGTTACTTTTGGTCCACTGAAATGGGGGGACAATATACAAAAAAAAAATTTAAGCTGACACTCAGCACTTTAACCACATAGTAATGGTTTTATTTCAAATCCAATGTGCTGGCATACAAAGCCAAAAATTCATAAAAATGGTGTCACTGTCCAAATACTTTTTGACTGCACTGTATTTATGCATATAATCTTATAAACTACTACTAAAACACTTCTCAGTGAATAAGAATGTCCTTCCTTTTGTATTATGTTTATGGGGTATTACATCAATTGTCTTTTCACCACATAAATCAGCCAGAACATCGGCAAGCAATGTAGGTCGCTTAAATGAGCCCTTGCCATAAATCATTTGATTTGTCACATTAATTGAACACCACTGACAGAAACCAAAGATCTATTCTAGGTTTTGGATGTGATTCTCTTTTCTTTTAAAAACAATTAAGTACTCACAAACCACTTTCCGGGAAGCAGGAACCAAATCCTCTACACAAAAGAAATATGACTGCACTGAACTTCTCAGAAGAGGTTGAATCTGCTAAATGTAAATGTCTCTAAGTTTCACCTGGGAGTCATTCCCAAGATGGAGTGGGCCCTGTCCATGCACAGTTACTAGGACAGCACTTTCATAACAAACATGCAAATAGATAGATAGATAGATAGTTGTATTTATATAGCACTTTTCTCATACTCAAAGCACTTTGCACTGATGAGGGGGAAACTCCCCTCAACCACAACCAATGTGTAGGACCAACCTGGGTGATGCAACGGCAGCCATTTTGCAGAAGAATTCACAATGCACAAATGCTCACCACACATCAGCTGAGGTTAAGAGATAATTGTTTTAGCCAATTAAGTCAGGGGATTATTAGGTGGCAGGTTCAAAGAGCCAGGTTGGGAATTTAGCCTGGACACCAGTGAACCCCCTACTATTTTTGTGAAGAGAGCCATGGGATCTTGATCGCCCACAGTTAGTCAGGGCTTCAGCTTAACGTCTTATCCGAAAGACGGTGTTGCCTATAGCACAGTGTCCCCATCACTGCGCTGGGGCATTGGTATTTATTTGACCAGAGGGAAGATCACCACCTACTGGCCCACCAACACCACTTCCAGCAGCAACTTAGTTTTTCCCAGGAGGTCTCCCATACAAGTACGAAGTTCAACTAGCATCAAAGTACTAACCAAGCCCACACCTGCTTAGCTTCAGCCATTCAGCAGGAGCAGGGTGCATGGTGGTATGGCTGCTGGCTAGAGCAACACATTATATATAAAGGTATTCCCATGAATTTTCATCACCATATAAAGTGACAGAAAGGAGTGAAATTAGAATAAATATTTAAAGATTAATAAATTATTTCCCAATTAATTTCCAAATATACATTCACACTGAAGCACAGGGGCACTCTTTAGCCTTCGAGAATATAAGGTAGAAAGCCGATCAATATTGCTTGTGGAATCAGTGAGTGGTTGATTTCATTCTCCTTGTGTTCTTGTACAGAATAATCAATTTATATATTTTACAAAATCATCTGGCATAAATACAAATGTACATATGTAAGTTACCTTGAAATAGCAAAGACTGATGGCATACCTTCAGAATGATTCTTCCTTCCAAACTTCCTGTATGATTAAAAGTATGCCAACTTGCTGAATAATCCCTACCCACAGGCAGATAATACCAATTAATCCCCTTTTTTAATTGAACCTCATGTGGTATGGTATTTTATGCACGTCACGCAAGAGTGTTTAAAAGAGCCCTTTTTGGTACAAAAATGATATGTTGTCCTGATAATTACTGTACATATATTTATTGGGATGAATTAAGCAATTAAGCAATTAAGCAATATTTATTGAGGTTTAATATAAATGCAAACTTTGGTGTCAAGGCTAAACAGGGAGTGACTACTGGGGGGTTTTGAGAAGAGCATGCAAACACAGGTGGATGCTGGGAGTGGAAAAAAAATGCATGATTTAGGAATAAGCAGGTTAATTGCAAATGCAGCTAGCAAATGCAGCAAATACAATAATTATGAGCAAAGGGAGCATAGGACAATCAATGCAGCAGATAGAGCCAGGCAGCGCGATGGCTCTAGCATGCACAATGAGCCAGGCAGCAGGGCAGCTTTTGTATGATTTTTGGAGCAGCGCAAAATGGGCCTAAACAGGTAAGGTTGGTGCTTTACATAGCCCCTCTCATTAGATGTAAGCATCATGTGAGAGGGCGGCGCTCTCGACCCAAACTAACTCCACAGGCTTCACATCATTCAGAAGTTGAGTATGAAACACAAACAGGAGTGAATGTTCATGAAAACATCAACTGCATCTACTTGGGCTGCATTTTGTATTTGTATTCATTCTTCATTGTGGTAACAGAAAAGAAACAGGGATAGAACAAAATGAGACCTCTGTTACCCTCTCAAATCTATCAGCAATATCAAATTCAGAGTTCATGGCATAAAGAAAAAGAACATTACCACAATAATGAAAGAATATACAGGTAGTCAATTACTGGGCTGTAATAATAATCTGACAATAGCAAGTTAAATGTATAAAATATTAAAAATAGGATTCCTGCCTACTCTATTCTGCTCTCTTCTCTCACAAGCCATCACTAATAAATTGTATACATGCACACTTATGCTTTGCAGAGCCATATGGCAAATAAATAGATATTTTCTGGATATATATATAGCATGCATATATATATATATATATATATATATATTCAAGGACATGTGTGTTCTGCATGCATTCATGTATGTACGTAAATATGCATAATATATATGCATATTTGTGAATACATAAATCTATGAATCTCAGTATATGTTTGTTTCTTTACCCTAAAGATTTTTTGTGGTCTTCATTCAAGAACAAGGAGGGCAATTTCACAACGCATTAGTCTTTTTTACCGGGTGCTTATTTGTATTCTTCAATAGCTTTCAGCTTATTTTCCTCCTGTGCCAATCTTCAGCAAACCAAAGAACTTCATCACATTTAGTATATTGGACTCTAGGCTTTCTGCTATATTTATTTATTTATTCCATTGTGTCCATGTCTCCTTCAGAATCCCCAATGCTCTGAGCAGCATGAACGGCAGTTTAAAAACAGCAGACATTGTTTGATGGAAGACACTTAGTCAAGACATTTGAATGAAACAAAATACCATAATGAATAACTCCACAACTAAAATCTAAAATGAAAAATGTTGATTTAGATTTAATTGTATTGTTCTCTACAGGGGAATTAAATGTTTCACATGAGCAACATCCAAATTCATGCTCTCTAGCATGCTGAGAGAGATACTATATCCAGTCTGCTGCAAAGCAGAGAGCTAATGGAATTAGTTTTAATGTTCCATGCAACACATGTATACACTTATTTTGCTTTGGTATATGCACATTTCATGGGTAGTATTTTGTTTTGCAGTCACCTGAGGGTACTAATCCTGGATTGCATTGTCAAAAGTCCCTTCCCAGACCTCCAAAATGTGTGTATTAAGTTGGGTTTGGACAAATGGAACTGTCAACAATTTGAAATGCTATTTGTGTGTTTGTTATTTGGGTGCATAGAGTCTATATTTAGCCCACCTGGGTGATATGCGCCTTTGTCAGATGAAAGCTGGTTGATTGGGTTTGATGGGCCCGGTATGAATTTTCACTCAATATTTAAATAGAATAGGATCTGAAAATAGAATTTCAGTTGAAAACAGTTTAACTATTTTCAACTGCCAAGCAACAGTGGCTATATGCATTTGCACTTAAAATTGACTCATTGCTCCTGTAAGAGCATGACACTCCTAAAAGGGAAATATACACATTTGCACTGACATGTATGTGACCTGTAATCACTTAAAAGTAAAAGTGATTCAGAAATGAAGTAAAATATTTAAGCAAGTCATGCAAGTCATGAATGAGTGGAATCCTCGGGCCAAGAAAGACCCTGCAGGCCAATTCATTTAGCTTTTATTTATTATTAAACACTGTGAGGTTAATGGCGCTATGATCACGCTCATGTACTGACCTGTTATAAAAATCAAAGCACTTATTTTCTTCTGAGCTAACCGCTGAGGTAGGGATGACTGATGTTATAGCTATTCGTTTAAAAGAAGGGGAAAAAGATAATATGACAGTACCTGTCCAGCAACTGAAGGTCTAGGATGTGAAAATGACTTTTTCACATAAGAAGGGAAGCTCAATGCATATTTCACTCCACTACAGAGAGTGACAAAACATTGTGTGAGGGACATGTTAGGGAACTGAGTGGATCACTTGACTGGTCAGAAATGTGTACCATGTACTGTTTGTAGCTGCTGTGGATGTTGTATTGATGATTTGAGCTCTCCTTTATCTGCTCTGGTTACATGTGCTCCAAAACAGGATTGCTCAGTGGTGTTACAGCTAAGATTCTCCAGGAGGAATATGATACCACTCAACTTTCAGGTCTGGTGACTGAGAGGGTCATGACATTTCACAACTACTTATGTTATGTGGATGGAGGCATTGTCATCATCAAAGGCTACCCCCTTGATAAAATAAATAATTTAACCACCTTGCCTTCTGAGGGTATGTGGACATTGAAATACCAGGATAGTGCCTCACACCACTGAAGAATCCTTCCCTGTTAGTGTAACAGGGTTAGCTCAGCTAGATTGCTAGTGAGCATGCTGAAGTGCAGTGAAAGCAAAGGCTCATAGCAGGTTACCATGACAACACTAGCTGATGATGTCCTTGACTAGAGGCGCGTTTGTCTTTAGCTGACTCGTAACACGTTTATTCAACAAATATTTGGACGAGTGAGAGGCCGGTGTTCAAATCTCACCTCGGCCTCAGGCAATTTCTCACCTGTTACATTAGAATACTTATCTATATCAAAAGTTCTTCACCTTTACATTACATTACATTTTATTTAGATTACGGTTTTATCCAATGCGACGTACAAAACAGTGAATATCAAGGTTGTCGATATTGTTATTTACCTTCCAACTAATTACTATAGATGGCAAGTATCATTTAACTGTTTTCATCTGGACAGCCAGCTAGCTAAGTGGACTGATACTGTGATGTTAACATAAATGCCAGTTGATGCTGATCTGAATGTGCAAATTGTTCTCTAGTAATGTTGTTATATCAGTATGTAATCCTCTTTGGTCTGCAATTGGTACATGTTTTAGTCATGCCATAATTCAAGTACTTAAATTACATACCACGTACCCTAAATGATGTGATTACACATTCTGGCGAAGCATTATATTCTCTATAATTACATTTTTAAACTTTGAACACTGCTATTATTTCGCAAAAGCTCACAGATTACGGTTAGGCCTGTTTTCAGAATGTGTCATTAATCTACTTTGTGATCAATTTATAAGGCCACTATGGACACAACATAAAGGTTCTTAACCCTTTCCAGACTATGTTTGGATTGTTTTTTTCTTCAAAATTCTAAATGAAGGGTTCTAGAACTCCATTGCTTCAATTACTAGTGGTGATTGTTACATCAACATTCTAATCCTATAGTTCTTATTTTACACCGTTAAGGGTTAAAACCTATGCTTTTACTAGACATCTGTAAGAAACCCCTAGCAGCTAACTTTGGCCTCTCCTGTGGTTTATTTCGGCAGGGCCAGCAGCAAGGACTGTTTCCCCTAAGCAGGACTGCGAGGAGCGGAAGCAGGAGAAGCTTCCGGACAAGGGGAGCGAGAGCGGCACCTCCCTGAACGAGCTCTCCACCTCCAGCTCCGAGACGCACTCGGAGGCCACCTCGCCCCAGGACGGCACGGTGACGGGCGGAGGAGGGGGGGGCCAGAGCGGCGGAGGCGGAGGGGGAGGTGGAGGCCTGCAGTCCGTCTCCCGCCAGCCCAGCACCCTCACCCTTGGCCGGCCCTCGAAGAAGGGCTCCGTGCAGTGGATGCAGCTGCCGGACAAGCGGCGCAACAGCGAGCTCTTCCAGTCGCTGATGAGCGGGAGCCCCCGAGAGGGCGGCCTGAGCAGGAAGAGGGTGACGGAGAAGCTGAGCGTGGAGGAGGAGATGAAGCAGTGCATCCAGGACTTCCACAACATCAAAATCCCACAGGAATTCCCCGAGCGGAAGCGTCAGTGGCAGTCCGAACTCCTTCAGAAATACGACCTATAGGGACTTTTTTTGTCTTTCTTTTTTTTGTCTCTGGTTGTAGTCGACTGCAATTTACATTATATTTTTTTATTTTATTTTTTAATCCAAGCAGCTGGGTTTTATGTGGTCACTGTGTCCTGACGCCATTCTCTGAGGCTCAGCTCACATCCCAAGGATCGCACCTCGCCCTTGAGCTTTCAAGGAAGACTGTTGGTCTGGGTGTGAAAAAAATGAAAAATCACTGAAATGGTGAACTTCACCTAGCATGATGTTGGTGTTTACAGTACATGATGAACATTTGTGACTGAAACTTAAGGTTAATGTGACACAACAGGAAATATTGTCCTGGTTTCCAACAATGGCACAACAATAGTAAGGTAGCACAGGTTTCAATAGACCACAGTAAAATGATCCCACAGAGTTTGCATGAATGGAAGAAACAGAATCAAGGGGGAAAGAAACACGTTAGACTGATGAAGACATTTATCTGAGCAGACGAACCTGGAGGGAAACTACCATAAATAATTAAAGTATATTCCTCGTTGGCCTCTAGTGAAATGAACATTGTCTGAATGAGCATTTAAAATGATGTTTCCTTATTTATTCTGGTTGCATTTCTAGGCTGTGCTGTCTGTGCAATGGTCAATGATGACATTTTTCATTTATTTATTTATTTATTTTGTGCTGTGATTTATGTGCGAGGGCTAATGTCGAGAAAATGTCAGCCGTATTCCTATTTCAGAAGTGTTTTTTGAAAATATATAGCTTGTCGGAGTCATGAGTTTATATTAAATGTTGAGAATTAGTCTGCTGAAGTGCAGCATTGCCTGGGGAGTCAGCCCTGGACCTGTTGTAGCTAAATCACCAGTTCAGCTCTGGCAGGTGGGGAAGGGAATGTGTTTAAACCCTAGAATGCAGCTGAAGATCTTTGTTCGTTGTTGTTCAGCAATGCCATTCTAAAATATAATACTAATCTATTGGCCTATGCTTCTCAAATTGGTTATGACAAACTGCTGATGAATAAGTCCATTTTTCTATTGGTATCAGGGTGCTGTCCATTTCTATTCTGTCAATTCAGGAAATGAATTGAAATTTAATTAATTCACAAAACTGAATTGGAATGGAATTGACGATGATTGGTATAGCACTAACCTTACTTTCTGGCAATGGAGTCTTTTGGACCTTAAGGACCCGTTTTTTCTTCTGTACAAAATCTCTCATACTGTTTGGATATCGTCTGATAAGAATTGACTTCTTAAATGATGAAAGTACATGGCAGACACAATTCATGTATGTTTGTGATATTACAATCTGTCTTTGTTGTTATTATTTATGAGTACTGTATGTGTCTTTATGATAGACTAATATGTTATTTTCTACATTTCATACTCACAGCAATCTTATCAAGAAAAGATCCATCTTTTTTCAGCCATGATTGCTGTTCAATTTGTATGGGTCTGCCACACTCTTAGAAAAAATTGTTATTTTGCTTGTCTCCATCGATATGCCTTCAGTTCTTCATGGAACCCTCTGTCATAGGTGTGCAGTGTGAAAGCTCCCAGACATGGAACCATTTTGCTTTACAAAAGACCACTTGAACTAGGTGGGCTTCTTCTGTGGAATCAAAGCTTCCTTTCCGGCCATTTTTTCTGAGAGTGTATGAAAGAGCACAGTCCTGCAGGACAGCATCCTAGGGTTAAAACGACAGGCCTAGCCAACACAGGAGCTCTGCAGCCCCCAGCACTGTGCAGTGTATATCAGGAAACACAATGTTAAATTGTGCTCTTTGTTCCAGTCCACCCACAGGGGTTCATGAGGGTGCTTGCAACAGTGAAGCAAAAATGTAATTATTTTTTATCGATTGCCCTTAATCAACATTCTCTTGTCTAATTAAAGTGCAGAGTTAAACTAAGCAGTTCTCTGATTCCTTTTTGACGGGTAAGACCAGTGGAAAGTTCAGATGCTGCAGGCAGCAATGTAGCCATTGTGGGAGAAATGGCATAAAGGCTTATATTTAATGTCCATATGCAGTGAAATGCCATATTACTATTAGAACAACTTTGATTTGAAACAACAGTCAGTAAACAGATGTGAACAAAAAGAGGCTCTATTCTGATTATGTGGCATGCCACTTTAATCAGGAAGCCATTGCCCTGAATATTAGGCCAGCTTTAAATCCTGGTATTGATTTCAAAGAAAATAAAATTAACATATCAGAATATAGTTTTTTAATAATCAAAGATATATTTGGTGATTAAACTGGAGTGTTATTATTGTGGAAGTGATGTCTCTATCAGTAAATTTCATATTAAATGTGTGGTCTTAAAATACTGATCGACATTAAGGATCACAACCTACTGGAGGGCCTCCTGTCCTTTGTAACATCTTGGTGCTAGGTTCACATTCTTGTGGTATTGTGGTAGTAAAAACAAGATTATATTAAACTATAATATAATTAAAATATTAATATTAATATTAAACATTTTCAAAAACTATATAAAATAAGAGATTGTTTTATTTTATGAGGGAATTATGAATGCAATTGAAAAAAGCCTACTGTTTTGTGATATAGGGGCACTGTTAACCTGCATGGTACAGCACTGGTGATTTTCCATTCTGTTAGAAGCATGATCTAGCACAGACCAATATATCTAGGCCTTCAAAGATAACATGAAAATTCATGCTTTCTTGGATACAAATGAAATGTACCTTTGTAGCAGGTGATTTCACTCTTATATAGTAGTTCTAAAGTAATTTGTTACTGTGGGAAAGAGAAATAGCTGGAGAACTGACCTTGGAGCAGGTTTTGAAATTAAGCATGTTTCGCGGTATCTTACACATTATTCACTCAGACGTGCACCTCTGGTGTTACTGTCAGTTCACACCACGATATGCGCTGTGTCTACCAGTGTGGAGAGGGATCTCTTCTTATGTCCTGGTTCTGCACTGAGTCAGAACTGTTAAGTTTAGATATTAGGCATTTAGCAGACCTCACAGCAACAGACTTTCATGTTTACATACAATCAATTTATAAGCAGGTAATCTTACTGATGCAATTTGAGTTAAGTACCATTCTCAAGGGTACAACAGGAGCACCATACTTGAGAATTGAAGCTACTACATCCTCAGAACTGTAAGCCCAACTCCTTAACCACTATGATACACTGTGTGTGTGAGCATATATGCGTATGTGTATGCATGCCTGTGTATGTGTGTGTGTGTGTGTGTGCGTGTGTGTGAGCGTATGTGTGTATGTACGTGTGTGTATGACCACTGAGTTCCAGCAGCTAAAATTTCAGTTCTGTTATCACAGCTTTTTATCAATGTCATGTAACAGATATTATAACCATTACACCAGCATTGTCAATAATCATTTGCAGTACATAATTTAATTTCATGGAAAGGCATCATACTGTACAGGCAATTTCTGGCCAAATTTCAATGAACAACAAAAAAACGTTATCTGCTCAAAGAAAATAATAACATAAACTAAAGCTTATTTTCATATTTGGTAATTTTTTTTATATCTTTGCATCACACTTTTTACTATATTCTAATTGTCTTAAAAGCTCTCCATTGAAGGAATATTTATTACTTTAAACAGTAAGGCAATGTTTCCCTAAAGTAACATCAATCTCTCCCAGATATATTCAATTTTACAAGCGCAGTGGATTTGGGCTAAATTGTAATAAGGGCATCACTGTTCAATTCATGTAATAAAAAAAAACTTTGGCAAAATAATAACACAGAAAGGACAGATTTGGTGAGGAGATGAGTGGGGGGAAAGCACATTTAAACACCCACATGGATGGACGATAATGGCTCATGGAGCAAAACAGGTACATCTAATTTTTTACAAGGTTAATTATCCTCATTACACTATTAATTATCATATTTCAGGCATGACAGAATCCAATAAAATCTCTGTCTCTTAAGGCAACGGTGTACAGTATTTTTATTTATTTACAGCAGAGCACATTTTCTGGAGGCTTAAGGCTATCAAAGCTTGGAATTGTCAAACAGGAATTATATTTATTATATGTTTTTCCCCACAGTGCCTGCCTCTCCTTTGACCTTTGACCTGGTCCCTCACGTTTGCTGCGCGTCCTGCCTGCAGCGACAACGAGCTACATGTGTAACTCATCCCCTCTCATTTACATGACACCTGTTAGGGCAAGGGAAACGCTCACAGACTCGTCACCAGAAATAGGGGCGGCCTGTTGCGTAGTGCTTAAGGTACATGACTGGGACCCACAAGGTTGGTGGTTCTAATCCCTGTGTAGCCACAATAAGATCCGCATAGCCGTTGGGCCCTTGAGCAAGGCCCTTAACCCCGCATTGCTCCAGGGGAGGATTGTCTCCTGCTTAGTCTAATCAACTGTACATCGCTCTGGATAAGAGCGTCTGCCAAATGCCAATAATGTAATGTAATGTAAATATTATTCTATCCCCATGCAGGCTATTTTGTGATTCCAAATGCCACACATTTCTGAACAAGGTGACTACCTGCTGGACAATTCCCTTCAGCAAATTTGTCCTGCTACTCAAGTGAGGGGTGAGGGAGAGATATGATTCATCTCCCATTTTCCTCATTCCACATATTATGGATATAGCCCATGTGACAGAGAGTAACTGAGTGTCCTTCACCATTTTGTCAGCTCCTTTGAGTCTGCCCAGCAGCAAAACAAGGAATATTTTCACTTATTAACAAACAAAATGCTCCTCACTAAAGGTCCAATATTTATATTCACTAGATGAAGAAAACAATTATTGCTGCATAATCATGGATACGAGATAAAAAAATATCAGAATCCTGAGTGACAAGTCATTAAACGTGAATCTGGTATTTTCGATCTGAACATCAGAAGCTCATCATTTAATCGTTCAAGCAAGCCATTTGAACACGTGACTAGTGATTGCAAAAGAGATAACATTGTGACGGATGTCACATTGCTCCTACAGTAGACGAGAAGAAATGACTTGAAATGTAAATCTCTCGCTAAGGAGGCACAGAGGTTGTTTCTTTTCCGTTTGATAAGCAACTGGCATTTAAATTGTTTCACCATCAAAACAATTTATTAGCATTTTAATGATAAACTCTTGACTATTTTATTAGGGGTTTATTTGCTTTGCACATGATAAAGTAAAGCTAATTTAAAACCCCAATCTCGGAGAATGCAGAAGAACGTTCTTGCCTCCATGTTGAGTGCAGATGGAAAACAATTAAAGTCAGAGAGGCTTCAGGCACTCAGATGGTGGGGAAACGTCTCCCTATATCTCGTCAGTCCCCAGGAACAAAAACAAAGCCTTGTAATTTAATAAGACAGCCAGTCTTCCCAAGTATACATCTTCATAGAGTTGTTGTTGTACAATTAGGAAATGGTGAGCTATGGAGGAGAAGGAGATGCAATCAGGATACTGTGCAGGGGTTTGTTATTGTATGGACACCTGTGTAGGCCCATTGTGTGAGTGTGACTCAGTGAGCCCACAGGACTATGGGAACCGTTTGCAAACGTGATGTGGAGAGATGACAGAAACATGACATCACACCCATTCTTTTGTGTGCAATACCAGAAGAAAACTACTAGAAGAAGAGCTAGGAAAGACAATGGACTGATTCACTGTGCGTGGCAATGATGATGATGTTGATGATTATTATCATGGTAATTATGATAATGATAATGATGATTCATGCAAAGTATGATTAGAGCAGGCAGTCTGTATCTCCCTGTAGTCCAGAATATTAAACCCCAGAAGACTGAGTAGCAACAGTGACAGCACACTCATATTTCATGACTATGATACACTGCTGCATAACTTATTTTCATATAAAAGCTGTAAAAGCTGATAATATGTGTATTGTGGTGAGAAGCAGTGGGGGTGTTATTGTAATAATATAATGTGCGTTCATTAACCCAGTAAAATAAATATGCATGTGTATTGTAAAATAACAGTAAAGCATGTTCCTCTGGGTGTCTCCCACTGTATCAAAACATATAATGAAGCATCCATATAATAGGGGATGCCTCTTAGCATTCTTCAAAGAAGACTGCATTTAACTTGCATCAGTAAAAAGCTGTGCTTTTTATCTGATATTTAATTATGAGATAATCTGTAAAATCAGGTATTACATAAGCCATCATTTGCCTGTTATGTCACTTGAAACGAGTTTTCCTTCAGGGGCTTACAGAACACTTTGTGAGGCCTGATTGAAAAAGTGAAATGTAACAGCTCAGAGATAACTACTACAAACGACCTTCTTTTCATCACGTCTGAGGTGTTTAATACAACAATCTGTTAATTATGAAATATCACTGAGACATAATCCATACATTGGCCCATCCAGATCTCCAGGCTGCGATATGAAGAAGCTATGATTTAGAAAATGCGACACATCCATCATACGGAATAGAAAATCGGCTCTCATTATCTCCCCGGTCTCGTTTTTTGGGTAATCTCTCTCACCAGTGCCAGATATTTCAGTATTGCCGGCACCTCTGCTGTCAAACAATGCAGGCTTGGGGAAATTACTAGGCACCTATAAGTCTGTAAGACTGTGTCTGATTTTTAAATCAAGCTCCATCTTTAAACCAGATAAGTGGGATCCCAAACGTCATGTGGCAGCATGCTATCTGGTAAGGGAGCTGGACTTCACAACAAAACATTCAGTGTAAAATCAAATCTGAGTGCTTCTGTCTCTAAAAGAGCACTTCACTCTAAAGAGATCCTTATAGGACTGACATAAATTTAACATAATGATCTAGACACGACATTTTCTAGATCTTGGAAATCATGGACGTGCGGTCAGGGTAGGCAGGGTAGGCAGTGCCTACCCTGTGATAATCCAATCAAAATTACTAAACAAACCAAAAATAAAAATAAATGTTTTACATGTAAATGTAAATCGATTTTCTAATATTTCATGTGTTTTATTGGTCCTGTTCTTTTTGCTCAAAATTCCCAAAATGTCTAAAACAGGGTTAAAATATGTCGTGAGGCGCTAGGCTGTACAAGATATGCTGCAGCCAGCACTCCGTTTCATTGTAGTGGAAGACGCGCGTCCCCGCCTCTCGTTACTCTCAGTGGAACAAGCGCGTGCCCGCCTCTCATTACTTTCAATGGCAGGGTAGGCAAGAGCTCTTCTGCCGACCCTGCTGAGGATTCATTCATTCAGGAGACTTCAGAATCCGCGCATGCGTATTGCCTGGTTTGCGTGTTTTACAGTAGCCTACCCTGGATGACGTGCCACCTGTGTCATATCATATGTGTCATCATATGTGTCATCTGCGCGAGGATTCCAGCCATAACGGCGCGAAACCACAAGGTGCTTAGAACCTACAACACAGTCAGAAACATGTCGATGCAACAATTTCACAACTTTAGTAAGTTGGATTTCCAACAAAAGTTGGATTTAATTAAAAAAGGCAGACCAACACCAGCACTTCCCGAACTTCATCAACGCAAGGGACAGAAAATTGTGCGCTCCTTCCATCAGGAGTGGTATGAAAGAAGAGAGTGGCTATACTGTTTTCTGTTTTACAAACTTTTAAACGAACTGTTGTCGATCTAAAATGAAGACAGATTCAGCAACTGTATGGCTTATTTCTCGCCTCAAATGTTTTCAGAAACACATTTCAGTGAACTATTTTCGTAATATAACAGACTGTAGCAGCCTGGCTCGCTACTTCCGGGTCCGCGGGAGACAGAGACAGATGAGGCAGGAAGGAGAGCCAACGGGCCAGCAGACCGCTTTATTTAACACCAGTCAATAATGTACCTTAAAATAGGCAAAAGCGGAGACAGCATTAAATACATCGCAACATAATTATTTCCCATATTATTACCATTTTTTCAAAGTCGTCTTCATGTCTCTCTGCTCCGTTTCCTCCGTATCCGTAAGCTTTGAAAAAACGTGCACAAGTACGCACATAATGAACGCAGAGTATGGACAGAACGCTCCGTCCGGATCCGTATGCGTATTTAACGTAGAGCATAAATGGGTCTTAACTAGGTTGGCAACTATTAACTCGTCAGGCTTATCACGGAGAAGTGGTTTTACAGTTAAACAGCATGATGTAACCAGGGTAAAAGACAAATTAATGAAAGGAACAAAAGAGAAAAGAAACAAGAATCAAGCTAGAAACAAACCGCGACTGGCGTTGCTCGCCCGCTTGTGCCAGCCGTGGCTATCTAAAAATACAAACAAACGGAGCTATTGTTATGCAGAGGCGAGATGGAGACTCGCTTGAGTAAAACTCCATAAAACTCTTCTTTGCGTTACAAACTGGTGGCATATCCGCATACGTCTTCACCTTCTTGGGTGCCTGGGTAATGGACTCTACAAACAGGGAGAGAATACTGATAATCCAAACATGGGCGAGATCGCCGTGAATCATCTAGATTTAAATCTAAAAGGGTGAGTGGCCACCACAACTGATCTGTTTTAGGTTTACTTTATCAGATAAAGATTCCTAAGTTTAAAATAGCCGCTTTAAAAGCAAGCGTACCTGGGCTTGGATGCCTCAGCACATGGATACACAGCTCTTCCTGAACACCACGCAGGACCCCAGCTAGTCGTTTCTGCCACGGCCTATCTAGAATGAGCCCCGTAGTGGCGGACCTCCTCGGTCCCGCCCACTACATTGTGTTGGTGGATTTTTTGGAAAGCTTTGTGTGATTCTTAATTGGGATGTAGTGCGTAAACTGCGCAGTGCTTTGAATGACACTTTGAATGGATGGTTGTCATATGAAAACCCATTTGTAGACTACCTCTTGCGCCCCTAATTTAAAAAGTCTAACTAGGCCTAATATCTTTGAGAATTTCGTTTAAGAATATCCCTTGCCTACCCAGTCACCGACCTCACCGCACGTCACTGTTGGAAATGGATCATGGATCATCTTGGATCATTCAGATTTGGAGAATGTTGATGGTTAAGTTCTTAGATTTGATTCTTTGTTGGAGTCAGATAGAATAGCATACTAGAAGGGCAGTGCTGTAATTAGTCAAATGTCTACAGAATGTCTCCCCATATTGAAAGATATCATTATTCATGTACAGTGGTTTGCAATTTGCACAAGGTCACAATTTAATTGTTTTGACATTGGGAGAAAAGGTTAAGTTAGTCCTAATTGAAAATATACCTGTACAGCAGATCATCAAATCATGACCATGTACAACTTGCAGATGCTCAACATCAATCAGGTATGAAATTAATTTAGATTAAAAATGTTCAATTAAGGTGGCACGGATGGTGCAGTGGGTAGCACTGCGGCCTCACAGCAAGGAGGTCCTGGGTTCGAATCCCCGTTGGCCGGGGCCTCTCTGTGTGGAGTTTGCATGTTCTCCCTGTGTCTGCGTGGGTTTCCTCCGGGTACTCCGGTTTCTTCCCACAGTCCAAAAACATGCATGTTTTGTTGATTGGAGAGTCTAAATTGCCCATAGGTATGAGTGTGTGAGTGAATGGTGTGTGTGCCCTGCGATTGGACTGGCGACCTGTCCAGGGCGTATTCCTGCCTTTCGCCCAATGTATGCTTGGATAGGCTCCAGCCCCCATGTGACCCTGTTCAGGATAAGCGGGTTAGGACAATGAATGAATGAATGTTCAATTCGTGTGGTGGGATATTTTCTGAAGATATTCAGGCAGAGCAGCTTGCTCAAAGGTAAAACAACAATTTTAAATGCCACGTTTCCTAATTCGTAAAACATAGCAAAGCAAGTGTAGCATAGGATTTTTAATGTTTCACTGAAGCACAATGAGGTATTCACCTGGAAATGACTGCTGTTCTGATTGGGGGGCCTTAAATGAGAATGCACAGCCTTAATTAACTGTCACTGTTCATCACAATGTACACTCAGTGAGCACTTTATTAGGTATTTATTAGACTTGTTTTTAGATTTATTGGTCTTCTGCTGCTGTAGCCTAACCACTTAAGAGGTTTGATGTGTTGTGTGTCGAGAGATGCTCTTCTGTATACCATTGTTGTAATGTGTGGTTATTTGCATTACTGTCGCCTTCCTGTCAGCTTTGACCAGTTTGGCCCTTCTCCACTGACCTCTCATTAACAAGGAATTTTTGCTTACAGAACTGCTGCTCACTGGATGTTTTTTTTTTTTGCACTATTCTCTGCAAACTCTAGAGACAACAACAATCATTCCACTGTCAAAGTCACTTAGATCACAATTCTTCCCCATTCTGGTCTGAAAAACAGCTGAACCTCTTGACCATGTCTGCATGCCACATATTTGGCTGATTAAATATTTGCATTAACAGGCTGGTGTACCAGTCTACCTAATAAAGTGCTCAGTGAGAGTACCTCAGATACCACAGCTGGAAACACTGGCCTCAAAGAGAATGTTCGAGATAAGAATCACAATTCATCATGTACTGTCATTTCATTATGACATAAATCACGTACAAGTGTGATATGATGCAATGTGGCTTCAGCTTAGCAGATAAAAAAATTCAGGCAGGAAAAAAAAAATGAAATTGGAAAATATAAATGATATCTTGATTCCTTTAATAAATGTAGAAGCTGTGGAATCACCATGGAATGATTTATAGGGTTTACTGGTATTGTAAGCCTCAGGATATCTTTTGCTAGATATGGAGGAATTAAAATGTCTAGGTATTCTACAACATGCCATCTTAGTTTTATCCTACAGCATGGACTCACACCTTTTTTCCTTCTTTGAAATAGCAGAATAGGTATTGTGCTGCAGCTTCATAACCTATGATCTTGCTATTGTTTGTGCAGAACTAGATTCATGGGTTTGCCAATAGCTTCCTTTTTTCATATCATTGTTCAGCTTTAATAGCATTTGTATCAATCACAAGGTTAGTAATGCCAAACTCAAGACCCTGGTTGCAATACATTTGGAATAACAAGACACTTTTGTGTTGGTAAGAATGGATTCTGTTAACTCTAAAGCTTTATGGATAGTCCTCTCATGATTTCAAGGCTGATAAACCTGTCATAAAGCAACATCCTAAACTCCTATTTACACGGCAAGAAGAACTCGGCCTCAGAGATCCTCTCAGAGCTGAAGCTCTGTGGCAGCAGACACTGAGAGCCTTAACTCTGGGGTGACCAGATGTCCTGTTTATCCTGAGACAGCTGCTTTTCACTCATTCAAATTCTGTGTTTCAGTCATACAGTACCATCCATCCAGCCAGCCATTACTAACCTGCTCTATCCCTGGTCTACTGGGCAAGAGGCTGGAATAACGGACAGGTCACCAATCCATCCGCAGGACACACACACACACACACACGTCAATAGGCAATGTAGAGTCTTCAGGACACCCACACAGACATGGGGAGAACGTGCTTGCTGTGAGATGGCTGTGCTGTACCTTACCATACTCCAGTGTGTTTTCTCACTGTAACTGCAATTATTGTAGGATATTATTACATTATGTACACAGTCCTACAGGGAATCTGCTCACCCTATTTAACACTGAGTCTGTAGGGATGCGAGTCGGAAAATCCAAATAGACCAACTCCTCCTCCTTTTTAAATATTTACTTTTCATAAAATATTGGGGAAGGAGGGGATTGCCTTCTCTCGAAATGCAGATGAGCCGCAGACACTAATTAAGGTTGACACCTGGCTGTGTAATTAAAGTGAACGGTGAGACAGGAGAGAGTAATTAAGCTTGTCTATTTCCGAAATGGATTGATTGAAGGTATTGATGAGATTACGAGTAGGTACATTTCTCAGTAAAACATGTGCTACGTTTACCTTTCCTTAGCTGTGTGTTCCCAGTAAAATGCAGGTTTGATGTAAAGCACCACAGCCCTCCTTAGAGCATCACATTCTCAAAGACACTGCCAAGCGATTTGTCTGTTGAGTGTGCTTATCGGTAACGACCCAAAAATGTACAATTTTTTACATCCCTTATTACACAGTAAAATGCCTCAGTCAATTTACTTGTAGCACTTTAGTCTGAGAAGGATCAAATGTACTCAAATAAGGAATAAATACGAGTGCGTAATTGTGTCATTGTGGCTGTTGTAGAATTCTTTACAGCAGCACTACGAACAAAAGGGTTATTCCATTATTTCATGTCATCTCCTTAAAGGATAAGCATACTTTTTACATATGGTGAATAATTGAAATCAACCCTCCTGGGTTGAATTTAGAGGTTTAAAATGGAGCCCCCCACGGGACTGAGCCTTGGGGAAAATAACTCAATTTCAGCAATTAGAAACAAACAAAAAAACAAAAGAAAAAGCTGCTGTCTCTGTTTGATACAATTGCATAAGTACCAAACAAAGAAGTAAATCTGTAGGAATGCGGGAGTTCTGAGACTGGAGTTCAGCAGAGCAGAAAATCACATCTAAATCCCTTTTCATGTCCTCAGACAACACAGACATCAGTAGTTAACTGTACCGATCTATTGTTTTATTAAATTGCTTTTCTTTTTATAACAGTAGCAAAAAATATGGTTACTAGCAAGTCAAACAATTATAATTAGCCTTTTGTTTTAAAAAACGAATCATAACTAATCTCCATTCTGGAGCCTAACTCTTAAACCAGATGGAAATATTGCAGAACATTTAGCAGGCATTTCCTGTTCTTCCCTTGCTAGGCGATGTAACATAAAAGCCAATGTGAAGACAGATTAAGCATTTTTGTAACCGTCGTCCTCTTAAAACAAAGATATCTTGAGAGGCTGAAGGCATACCAAATATTTCAAATATTGCAAGATTTGCAAGGCACCAAGCCCTATAAATACAATTATGCACACCCAAGCATGCATACAGTACAGAGACACTAAATTCACATGCACCCACACATGCAAACACAGAATAGCACACACATGGAAGCACTTATCCACCCATATTACAATGGGACACAGTCCACTTTGCCTGTTCTAAAATGTGTTTAATGGTTGAATTTTCGCTGACCCTCAGACACCCCACTCGTAATGTGTTTATAATAGTTCATACTGCCTCCCCTCCAGCTGTTCCTGGCCAGCATGTGGCACCAAGCTTGGTATCTTTCACTCTCATCCCCTTTGGCCAATTCATTCAGGAGACATTTCCCTGTCCTTCAGCTTATGCTGACAGCCCCTACATTATTAGCTCTACTCTAGTAATTTTTGCTAAAAGTGGCACGTCAAACATTCCATGCATTTAAGGTATATAGGCTTAATAAAAATAGATTAAAAGGGCGGTGGTGGTGTTGGAAGGTTCAGTCATTTGAAAAACGAATGAGATATGAATGTATGGTATTGTAGAAATGATTTCCATGACAACCACTACCTATCAGCTGGCACCAAGCATACGCCTTTTGAAAATGGAATAAAAAGTCACTTGTGCCGTCTCTGTTTTAATCGCACACACACAGATCATGGAATGGTCTTTTATTTGAAATCTAAATATCTATTGTCAACAGACCTCTTTCTTTCCCAACCTACAATTTGGATCAGTCACTGAAGTCCTTCTCTGAGGGAATGACAATCACAAAAGCGAAGTTGAAGATGGAGGTAATTACGTACCCTGCCTTCTCGAATGCCTCATGCACAATGTAGATTCAGTTGAAAAGCTGCCGGTTGAGACTCACTCAATACTTTTATTTAAAGAACACAAAGAGCTATTTCGTAGAAGCAGTTTACCTGATAATCTCAAGACGCTGCCATGTACTGTATCGTCTACATAATTGTAGTTCAAGATGCATTTGGTGGAAAAGGACAATATAATGTTTGAAAAACAAGTATGCAGTGTTTAGCTTAATTACATTTTGAAGCAGTTAGTCTTGCTACATTCAGATTTATGTAGTGGTTGTACTAGTTAATTGCATTTGTCATTTTGAGTCGTAGTTTACTGGAACTACCAACTACATTACCAACTACAGTATGTTTCCAATCTGCTGTCAACAAAGCACTCTGTCTTGTCCCTCTATGGTGAGAAGCACCTCTCCACTATAGTTGCCAACGGTGAACTGCCAATTACCACTGGTTCTCCCCTCTGAGCTGCATAGTGGTTTCACCCATGTGCAATTACTGTATATAGTACACTGGAATAATGTATCTAAGCCTCTGTGAGCTTTCCATGAACTAGCCGGCTAACTAGCCAGCTAACTAGCCAGCTAACTAGCCGGCTAGCAACTGCGTTATTTCTGTGACGTGATCTTGCCTAAATTTCTTGCTTTTTGAAGTTCCTTATTAGGATGCTACCTTCCGAGTGAGATGACATTGTAGGTAGCGATGCAGGTACCTTCTGTTTGAGAAAACGGCCATGACCCGAACAGCATGCACTGGTGATTCAGTTCAAATTCTTTCCAGACCACGGATTAGCCTGCCCTGGCACACAAATGCTACTACCTGGAGTCTATGGTGTCTTCCATCTAAGTAGAAACATCTTCCATTATCATACAGGATGGTATAAATGCTCATTTAAATGGTTAAATCTAAAACAAGATTGAATAAGCACCAATGCAGGTAAACAATGATGTTGTGTGTTGCTATATTCTGCATTTTAAAAAAAAGAATACACTTGTTAAAGGCTGTTCCGAGCTATGAGGTGAGGAATGGGCAAAGAAATATGCATGTGCAAAATGTTCAGGGGAAGTCCACACTCATCGAGCAAGGGAACTCGACTGGGCAGAATGACACTAACTTTAGATCTATCTTATTTTCTTTAACACAGACTGACTGTGCATCTCTCAACAGTATGAGGTGCAGTAATTAAATAGATCACACAATTGTGTCCATTTGTAATTAATGAAATAGTAATGCTCTTTAACAAGGTTGGAGCTTTTATAAAAGCTGGTCTGGCTTTCTGCATAAAATTGCTGAGCACATGCTTTCTTGCTTCCAAATGTTGAGGCTAAGGCCTATTTTCAGATAATTACATTCCCTGAAGAGAAAATGTATTTCATTAAGAAATAAGCTTTACAATTCTCATTTATTTGTGTCTCTCAACCCTGGCCATTTTGAACGAT
The DNA here is from genome assembly GCF_963514075.1 of Conger conger. Lineage (NCBI taxonomy): Eukaryota > Metazoa > Chordata > Actinopteri > Anguilliformes > Congridae > Conger > Conger conger. Next base: position 32,552,453 of record NC_083765.1, on the reverse strand, counting down.
TCCTCCGGGGTTTTATAAAATGCCTTTGCAGACAGGAAGGTTAGTTAGTTAGTTAGTTTGTTAATTAGTTAGGTAGTTAGTTGCACACACAGTGGCAGTCAAAAGTGCATTCAAATCTCATCAATCATTTACCAATATCAGTAAGAATTAATTTCCTTTTTCCAAATTCACAGTCAGAACCACAGCCAGAAAAGGTTTCCTGCAGTCACTAAATACATATAATTGTAATCAGCAGCCGTCATAATTAGTATAATTATAATCATGATCGCCAATTGACAGCACATTTTAGATAAATTAAACTTGCACCCGGTATGTCTGGTATGCAGTATTGTGAGGCGATGGAACAAAACACATTTACGCTTCGCACACAAACTACATCAATATGATGGAAAAATGGAGTCAAAAACTGTAGCTTGCCAGCTTAATCACCTGAAGGCAGAATAGACCGCATAACAAGATGAAAATGAACAATGAAAAAGGAAGTTTGTCTTAAAGAAAATACATACAGAAATAATATTTTTCTTTGGCATTCAGTTCAGCTGGCTCACCAGGAAAAGCAAGATAAATATTGCTGATGCCTCTCTATTTATTTCACAAAGTGCACCATAATTCAAATATATTGAATGTCTCTATATACCAGAGAAGATGGTTGGGTGAATTTAAATGGGCTTTGCATCCTCTTGAGATACTGAAAAATAAATTCCTTAGGGCGTAGCACTCATTGTTCTTCTTGGGTGTCGCACATTCATGTGTGAAATCACTTGGAGTTTGTCAAAAAGCAATCAAATTCATTGGTCAATATGCAGAAACGTAGTCTGCATGATAGTATTCTTTAAAAAGCCTTACACTGTAGCTGAAAGACTACCTTCATTCACTTGTTTTCTTTTTGACATGAATATTGTTCTGTGAATTTGTTTTCTATTTGGATTCTGACGAATGTGCATGTGCTGTTTTGTTTACTTCTATTCAGAAGGAGAAACAAGGTTTTCCTGTAACCACAGCTGCATATAATGGATTAAAATGATGTTTGTGATTTTGTTTATAATAGTATGGGAGATCATTACCTTCATTTTGAGTTTTATGAGAGCCTACTTATTAAAAAAAGGGACAATACAATTACCAACACAAAACATTTATTGACAAATTAGTTACAAAAGACATGAGGGACAAGTTACACTTGTAAGCCTCATATCCTATTTTTGAAGACTATAGTCTGTCAGGATGTTTGCTGTAGGCAGCTGTAGATCTTGACAGTGCAGTTGGTCTGCTGATGAAAGGCTGTTTTTTGCTGTCCTAAAGGAAACAGCTGGCTATATGGCTAGCTAATGTCCTTTGGGTTGCTAACTGATGCTGAAGGAACTCAATTGAAGCGTCACTGGTTTCTTGTGGCCAAAAACCTATTGTTTCTCTTTTGTCACTGAAGCCAACTGCCAGGTTTTACTCTGAGACTTCTATTGCTAATATTTGCATGAGGGGATTAATCAGCCATGTAGAAAAAATTAGTCCCTTGGCATAATAAACAGTGCTCATGTGTGATAAAGAGCAAGTGTCAATAGAGATGTGAGGCCTGGCTTTTCCCAGGGTCAAGAAATAATAATAATAATAATAATAATACATTAACTTTTAAATGGCGCTCTTTATGGAACACAAAGACACTTTACATAGTCAAAATAAATAATAAAGGATTCAAAATCAAGAAGAAAGAAACATCACATATCAGGCAAAGAGAGGTCATACATTAAAAGCAAGTTTGTAAAGGTGAGTTTTGAGTGCTTTTTTGAATGAGTGAGGTGGAATCTTGAATGTTTTTGGGGAGAGAGTTCCAGACAGATGGGGTGGCGATGGAAAATGCTTGGCCACCCCAGGTTTTTATGGAGGGGGTAAGGAGATTAGCGTCAACTGATCAAAGTTTACGGGTGAGGGTGTACCAGCGAAGGAGGTCGGCAAGGTATGAGGGGGCAAGGTTGTTGAGGGCTTTGTAGGCATTTTATAGTGAATCCGCTGCTACACTGGGAGTCAGTGGAGGTTCTGAAGAACAGGTGTTATGTGATCTCTGGTACGGGGGTGAGTGAGCAGACAGGCAGCAGAGTTCTGGACAAAATGTAATTTTTAAGGTTTTTGGAGGAAGTGCTGTAAAGAATACTGTTGCAGTAGTCGAGTCTGGAGGAGAGAATGCATGGTTGAGTGTTTCAGCAGTGGGGAACTGGACGGAGACAAGTAATATTTTTAAATAAAAAAAGGCTGTGATGTGATTTACATGAATGTCAAATGAAAGAACAAACATGAGGCCGAGCTTTACATATGTGAGGGGATGTGCAGACGGTAAAGCCATCAATAGCAATAGACAACATGAGTGGATTGGGTGCGAGAGTTTGGTCCAATAATAATGATTTCCGATTTATTGTAGTGGAGTTTGAGGAAGTTAGTTTGCATGCAAGATTAGATTTTAGTGAGACAGGTGGTTAGGGTGGAGTAGATAAGGCAGTGACAGTTTTGCTGGAAATTTAGAGCTGGGTGCCGTCCGCATAGCAGTGGAATTTGAGGCCATGGGAACAGATGATCCGACCTTAGGGAAGCATGTAGAGAATGAAGAGGAGGGGAACCTTGGGGGACACAATGGTAAACCGGGGCTATGCAGGATCTGTGGTTATTGATAGAAATGTAACAGTGTCCATCAGAGAGGTGCGATTTAAACCAAGAGAGGGCAGTGCCGCTGATACCAAGTGAGGATTTGAGGTGGTTGAGACGGATGGAGTGATGGTGTCGAAGGTTGCACTAAGGTCAAGAAGAATAAGAACGTTAAGACCAGTATCAAGAAAGGTCGTTGGCGACTTTGAGGAGGGCTGTTTCACTGCCGTGCTATGATCTGAATATGGCTAGAAATGGTTTATACAGATGATTGGAATCTAAATGAACTTTTACTTGGGTGGTGATGACATGTTCCAGTATTTCAGACAGAAATGGATGATTGGAGATGGGTCTGACATTGTTTGGTTCGCCCGGGTGAAGCCCTGGTTTCTTAAGAATGGTGGTAACAGCAGCGAGTTTGAGAGTGGAGGGAACAGAGCCAGTAGATCAGGGAGAAATCTATTTTGAGATCATATATATATATGATGAGGTATATCCTCATCACACACTGGGATCTTTATTCATCTCACTAATCAGTGACGGCTGGTCTCCCCAAGATTCAAACCTATTCTGATGTCAATTCTGATGTGAAGCTTCATTGATAGTCAATCAAAGCCAGACATGGGAAATGACACCAGCCCAGGTTATGGGATTATAGGTCCAGATTAAATACAACTCATTTCCATGGGATTGGAAGAGTGACACTAAAAATGTTTAGATGCTAGAATTTATTATTGATCTGACAAGTGTCATTTTTAGCAATATGCAGTTTATGTATTTGACTGATAACACCTTGACCACTTTGCTTTTTATTGGCATTTTACTCCACTGTTAATTTCCGAACTGTTTCTGCAATCAAGGTCATTTTATAACATTCATTCATTCATTCATTCATTCATTCATTCATTATCCTAACCCACTTATCCTGAACAGGGTCACAGGGGAGCTGGAGCCTATCCCAGCATACATTGGGCGAAAGGCAGGAATACACCATTCACTCACACACTCATACCTATGGGCAATTTAGACCCTCCAATTAGCCTAACCTTCATGTCTTTGGACTGTGGGAGGAAACCAGAGTACCCGGAGGAAACCCACACAAACACAGGTAGAATATGCTCCAGAAACTCCACACTGAGAGGCCCCAGCCGAGCAGGATTCGAACCCAGGACCTCCTTGCTGTGAGGCAGCAATGCTACCCACTACACCATCCATGCCGCCAATTTTATAACAGGCTGCAATATATTATTCCACTAGTCCAATAATATTAAACCGATAAATTTGATTTTGTCATCAATTATGCTCATGCATTATGTATAGGCTAAAAATATTTATTCTGCATGTGACTGTTAGAATGTGTGAAACCACTATAATTTCATTGATGAAAATACATTTTATAGCTTTTGAAATAAGCATCATAATTTCAATTTGCAGTCATCATGCACAGATTTTATTTTCAGGTTTACATCATGCTAGCTGGCTATATAAATAGTAGACATTTATTACTGAGATCTAGGATATGCGTAAAGGTACACTGAATTAACCATTTTTAAATAAATAACTGTAATCTAGTATGCATGTCCACTAAATAATCCCATAAATTTAAACTAGAGAAGCACCACATTTGCACATTTGGCAAGGTTATGTTCAGGTGCATTACTTCACTAATCAGAATATTTATGTATTTGATTAATCCTGTCACTCACTCATATTATGAGTCCAGAATCAGGATTCAGGAGAGTGTGAATTGACATGATTTGTTTAATCAAAATATATTGCTACCTCAAAAACAGGAGCTATTTCAAAGCCACACAAAACAACCAACTAGCCACAAATGTGTTAAATGGACAACCATGTTACAAGTCTTGTAAACATTTATTTGTTTAAATGCATACTTACTGAAGCAATTTCTGTATGTGCATACCGATTTTATGTACTAGGCCATTTTTGATGACATCGGTAGTACGAATGGCCTGTGTAATTGGAATATTGTTGATTTCCTAGCTTGGTCCTGTCATGGTCTGCCAGAAACCAGATGCATCAACATGGGTTAGGTGATGCAATAGAGGGTGTGTCACAGCAAAAGCATGTGGCATTGTACATGTTCAGTGCTGAATAATGCATTTGCAGTTTTACCCAGACGAACTTCTCGCCCTAATGTGCCATTGTTGTGTTCTCCCCAATGAAAATATGGGGCAGATAACTTATTACAGACATTAACTATGGATTTATATTACAAATGCATGTCTATAGAGTACACACTTGGAAGAGATGGTCTAATATAGATACATTTATGAAATAATTAAATGTGTGTACAATAGAACCAGAGATATAAAAACGGTGAATGAAGCTTCCTTGGAACTCTTTCTGTGTTGTCATACATCTTCGTCTCAGTGACTCACCATTTCCTTTGTGAGCTGTTTATTTATTCTGGTCTTTCAGAAAGCAGTGTAGAGTTTATTAGGAGTGCATCACTGTGTAATCCTCCTGGGTAAGTGGTGATAATAAACACTGAACGGCCTTTTGCAGTAAATGAAAATGATCAGGTATTTTTAATCTTTTTGTCGCTATGGCTTTTTTGTCTGTGTCTTGTATTTCACTAAAACTCAACTCTTTATAACAAAGACTAGAAAGCTTTAGAAATGGTGAATATAGAGAATTATTTATTTATAATTTATGAATCTTTATTTATACAGGGTAAGTTGACTGAGCACACATGCTCTTTTTCAGTAACGCCCTTTTAATGCTGCCCCAAGTAGCCTAATGTGAACATACACAAGAATATATCGTGTCTGTTTGGTGAAACTGCTGGTTCACTTATGCCTTGATGCAAAGGTACAGTATTAGAATTAATTAAATCAACCGTTCTAATTGTCCATAAAATGCTCACACAATTATAAATGATTGAGTTGGACACACCTTAATTTGCCACCACTGTGAGTTACTGCTGGAGTTTGGCAGGGGTGTTTTGACTATGAAAATTTGTGTTATATATTTATTGACAAATGTTATGTGCTTAAGACATAACCATGATAACCAAAATCTAACAATCTTGCAACTGTGGTTATCATGAACTAAAGGTAGACAATATCTATGATTACTAATGTTAGAGAGAAAACCACATCTATCAAAGCATGTTGAGCAAAGCAGGCAGTACAATTAAAGTACCCCAACTCTTATTTTGAAGAAGAGAAACCCATAATTGTGTTATCCTATTATTACCAAGTCTTACAGCCATTGTAGTCCATTGATTGATTTCCTTGGCGGGTGGATCCACAGTGAGCTGGTTATTGCTGTTACACAGAAAATATAGCAAAGCACATGAATGTGACCTTTCATTAGCCTGGCTTCAGAATCCAATCCAATACAAAGATAGTCAGTCTCCAGAAAATGTGTGCTACACATCTTGGGTGTTTTTTGCATTGACAAAGTTGGCAGTAAAATCCTCTCCCTTAGTTTGGACAAATCTCACCCAGGAAGAAAACCCTAGAGACTTTCTACTGGGGAAGATGTTGGCAACCCTGGTCCTGGAGAGCTGCAGGGTTTGCTGGTTTTCATTGTTACTCAGCACTTGAAACAATGAAAGCACTTGATTAAATTGTTATTTCTTATTGCTCACTTGTTTCTTGGGTCTGATTCGGTTGCTGATTTCAGGTGAAAACAAAAACCAGCTCGCCAGGACCAGGTTTTCCACGTCCTCCACTAGGGAATAAATGGCTACAGCACCTCAAAGACTCAAATACAAAAACACAAACTTACCAAATTTACAGGATATTTTCTTTCATTTTTTTGTGTCATTTCAAATGTTTAGCTTGCTTGAGAATCAATCCTGGTCAGTGGGCATGGGGTCACATAATATGTCTATGTACTTGTGACAGTGTGCTAGTTACAGGAAAATACATTGAAATGAAAATGTGTTATACTTATTACGGCTTTATAACTCTTTTTAAAATGTTCTACATCATACAATTGAGGGAACTGCTATATATCCTTTTAGGATCAAATTTGGCAACTGCTGAACTGCAGAAAAACAAATAATTAATTTTCTTATGTGACTGACAGGTCAAACGGTTCACAGCATACAAGCCGCTGAATGGAAGTGGAACCCTTGCAGCAAACGTTGAAGTACAACTGAAAGAGATAAACGGGGTTAATGTGATAAAGTGTGCTCAGTGTATTACTGAGGCTTGGCACTGCAGCTTCATTCAGGGCTGTTCAGCCTAGGGGGATGTCTTCAGTGAAGCACTGACTCGTAGCTGTTCATCACTTGCTCACGCAATGGTTACCCTGCACCTTTCTTCACAAATGTAATGACTTCTCCACACAGGCTGATATAACAGGCCCTATGAGTGCACTCAGCACACTAGACACTTGTCAAATTTATAACTTAAATTTCTAAAGTGTGTCTGCTGTTTTTTTTATTATTTTTTTTATCTCTTGAACCCTGTTTTTTTCCCCAGTATTAACCTTTGACCTCATAATGTGAACCACAGCAATGATGAGTGCAGTTGTCCAGATGATGTTCCCTCACACAAAGCAAGCATTAATGGAACACCAAAGCAGTTTCTCTTTTTTATTGTTACTGTTCCCGTTTTTCCTGCTATAAGCCAAACCTTCTGTAAGTCTATACTCAGAATAGTCAGAACAGATTTCAGATGTATCTGCTATACAGTATGATGACACAAAGCAAAAGGTAGGGACATATAAACTAAAGGACATGCATGTCTTTTTCATAGTAAGGTGCGCAAACATACGTAAGTGCAGTTTTAACACACTTTGTTTCACGTCAAGTGGTTCTTTGCCTCTGCATCGTGCATTAAAACCGTGTAATGACGTCGTGGATTATTCCTTACATAATCACCACCTTGCATCAGAATAGAGTATTCACCCAGACCATAGTATAATGTATAATAATTCTATTTTTTGTGCACATATCTGTCAACATACAGTTGAATGTATTCTCTATTGACATTTAAAAATACAAGTACAATATTGTATACCTCCATCAGAAACCTATTTAAGTGACCATATTAACTGTATACTATGGGTACAGGAACTACATGGTACATTACTATTGCAAAAGCTTTACTTCGTCCTGCTGGGGTGGAATTCATATTGGTGAGGACTCAGTGTTTGGTGACATTGTTTAACAAGAAATATTAAGTTAAAAACCACTCCAACACATTAACGCGGTAGGACTCACGCACAGCACTCACCCAAGGATTTGAATTCCAGGCTTTGTACCTCCCATATTATATGGAGTTTTTTTTTTATGGGATTGTGCAGCATTAATCTATGAACAACGATAATCGTCGAACATAAAGCTCTGGCTGTAGTACTTCATTAACAGACTCGTTTAATTGGCACACCTTGGGTCCTCCATTGATTTGAGTGGCACAGTGAAGTATCGGCACTGTGGCGACAGTAATTCCACCCGTACGGCGTGAAGCGCCGCTGTAAAACGCACGCTCAGCGTGGCCTTGCTGAAGTGGGCGGTGTTTGTGCTAATGAAGCGGTGCTAGTTTGACAACGCGCACAGCCGGTCTAATTGAGGTGCCGCATGGTCGTGCATTGGGGGCTCTGATCTGTTCCTGATTAGTTCTGCAGGAAAAGAAAATGACAGTGAAATAATTATTTGGCATTCTCTCTGACACCTGTGGCACATGTGCAGAGTACGTATGAATTTCGCGTGGGACCAGACTGGCATGCTTGCCATTCATTCTGCCTGTTTCCTGCTCTGCCCACTGGAAACTTTTACATGCACTTATTTCAAAGCTTCCTTTGGGGGGTATAACAAGCAGGTTGGACATTACAATTAAACCCATGCAACAAAAAGCTGACCACCATACATGAGACCATAGAGTACATCTATTTGTTCTAGTCCATGAAATTTCGTACTGTAATGGCAATTATTCATACATATTGTAATTTCCTTCTTATTTACTTGCGGTTCATTTATGTTAATGGTGATAGATGGGTTAAGTTCAATGTAATCAGCATCATTTACATGCCTACAGTGATAATGGGAGCATCCCATAAGGACCTTCCATTCATAAAATTACATACACTGTAGGTGCTGATTAGTCAACCAGCCTTCCTAGAGGTGTCAATATTGATAATATAGCCTGGATAAACAGAAAGTTCATACATCATCATCACTGAAATATCATTAGGGCATCAACTAAGGTAAACACTAATGGATCTTGGTTCTGAAAGTGAAATAATTGGTCATCAATCATGCCAACACTAAGACTTTTACCATTCATATTTTAAAAGTGGGTGTTCTGTTTTTTGTTTTAGTGTGCTGAATCTGAAAATAGCCCTTGTCTTCAAGACAAAAGCAAAAAAAACAAACAAAAGAAATTGCATTTCAGTTAATTGATATACCTGACAAAGACCTTTGCAGGTCTAAACATCGACTGCATAAATTTGCTTGGAAACATTTACACAGTCTGTATCTCTTCTGCATTTCACTGCATGCTCTCTCCTCAGCTGATTTATTTTATATTCCAGTTCTATGTCATTGTCTAGCCACAGCCATTAATCGGCACATAATTGAGATGCTCCTCACTACACAAACGAGATGCTTTTGACATCCCAGATAGCAACCATCCATCTGGAGCACCTGTAATTGTCATTTCACAAGTCCCTCTCAAAAGACTGAGGACTGTTTAACTTCTTTATTACCAATCAGCAATTTGGCTCAGTCTGTGTATCAAAGGTCACTTGCACAGTTCTATTTTTTGAAAAGATATTTCAGTGCAATACATTTTGCTGATTAATTTTCATCAGTGGAGATGGCATTGTTTCAGTGCTGCACGATGCTTCAAGGCACTGGACGTTTTCCCAGATATTGAAGTTCATATTCCAAGCCTGAAGCAGTCTTGTTTTGTCTTTGAATTATTTAAATAAACAAGAGCATTCAATGAGGACAAACATTTTATACAAACTGATCAATTACAATTTCCAGTTCATTAGAGGCTGAAGTCTTCACATGTCCAAAAATGTGTGCCACACTAGCAAATGACCAAACCCATGCATCACCAGAAACTGAACCCAAACACACCGAGATATAAGCTGACCAGACCTGTGCATAGCCAAATCTGTGGGGATTTGGTTGGATCTAGAGCCAGGCGGAACTGACCCAAATGCGGAAGCAGCATGCAACATACAATTTGCAAGATAATTAAGCAACTTTATTTTATAAAGCAAAGAGATGCCAACCAAATAACGAAATGAGTACAATTGAAAACATAAACAAACGCTTTACATTTTCTAGGCTGCTACATTCTCCTGCTCCAGTTTTTCTCCCTTTACTTGTAAACAATGACCATAGGAAGTCTCTAATCTGTAGTCCCCCTCGCTCTCTCTCGCTCTATCTTTGATTTTTTCCACTGCGGCTCTGCTACTGTTTCATGATATGTGACCAATTGAATTTCTGGCCCAGAGTCAAAGTTGTTCTCAGCAGAAGAAATGCATCTGACTTCCTCCTGTGTGTCATCCAAAATGGTGAGTAATATATTGTTTTGTGATCCAGCCTAGCCCCGAGTCCCCTTACACAAAGCTACAGTTTATTTGCCCGTGGGCTCCCAGAGTTAAGTGCAGTGTTATTGTCTGTTTGTGGTGATGTTGTTACCTGCAGGAATTTGGCTCATGTCTCCACCATGCCATGTCTTCAAATTGTGCACAACACCAGTCACCTTGCATAAAGCTGAAGGGATGAAATAATGGCATCTGACTGGGTCAGCTTCTATTAAACGTCTCACTGGCCAGGGTATTGTAATCTGGCTGGGTCACAAAGAGCAGAGCTGGCAACTAATATGCACTGGCTGTTGAAAATAGCCGAGACAGCCCCTCCCCCAAACTGTAACCCCAAGTAAAAGACTGCAATGTGGATTAGACCATTAGACCAAAGGGGTGCTTTTACAGGAAATGCCCTCTTTTATGTCCTCTTGGTCTTTTGTGATCTTCAGGCCACATTGCACACAACACACATTATGCAACTAAACTGTCCATGTCCAATATGTTATCCCTGCACTGCTCATTTAGCTTGAATCTGTTACATCCGTGTATTTACTGTGTACAGTGTAAATCCTGCTTTCCTTATGCGACTGATTGGTTTTCTTAGGCAGATGGCATAATATGGATGGAAATGATAAAAAGGTGGTGTGGAGAATATACTTCATTACCCCTCAGCTATTCAAACAAATTTCTAATTAACAACTGACCTGCCAGAAATAAAGAATACCGTCTCAGTGGTATGTAAGCTAATTATGTTCTGCATATCTCCTTCAGACACTGCCTTTATATTCATGATTGGACAAAGAAAGCTCATCTCAAGTTTACTTTTTTTTAAATCATCTTTATGTAGGGACTGACAGCACAAATTAAAATTTTGAGGGTTTGTTGTGGCAAAAATAATTGTTTAGAAACTTTGAGGTAGTTTTTCCGCAAAGCACTCAATCAAGTATGAATAATATGTGACACGATGATGCAGTGGATAGCACTGTCGCCTCTCAGCTAGGGTTGGTGGGTACAAAGGTTCAGCACTGTACCAGCATGCAGTGGAACTGGGTGCCATGGTCATATGAGACCAACATTGAGATTTTTGGCCATGCACATCAGTGGAAGGTTTGGTGCCAGACGGAGGACACTGAAGTTGAACAGCACATCATTCCTACGGTGAAATGGATCTTTCAGTAAGGCACTGATCCCAAGAGTACTTCAAAATCAACCAAGAATTACTCACAGAAAAGAATGATGATGGTCTGCTCCCGAGACTTGAATTTTATTGTAAATCTGTGGGGAGATCTCAAACATGCAGTGTATACAAGGACACCAATGAATATTTTACAGCTAAAAGAGTTCTGCAAGGAAGAGTTGGGGAAAAATCCCAAAGCAAGATATAGACTTAGCTGACTACAGGAAATGTTTTGACCCTGTTCCAGATCTGCCAAATGCGATGTTACTAAAGATTGACTGATATGGTGTCTAAATGTTCCAAAATTCCAAAATAAGTTCAAATAGATAGAGCATTTGCTGAAAGATGTCATGTTTACTTTGGGGTGCTGAAACTTTTGCATGCAATTGTATGCACTGTGCCAATATTTGTGTGTGTGTGTTTGTGTACGTGTGTGTGTGCACAGGCGTGAAAATGCATGTGACTGTCACAATGACAAAGAACACCACACACTCTCACAGAACGAGAGGAATACCGCACTGAACAGGACAAAACACCATAAAACAGAGCTAGACAAGCTCCACTAGTTGCCCAGCTCCCTGAATTGTCAAGATGTAATTGCTTATAAATAACAAAGACAAATGACTTTATTAATTTGGGTTTCAATTCTACCAAAGCAAAGCAACCTTGAAATGTAATGAATTGAGAATGACAGACTTCTAAGCCTTCAACAGATGCTCAAGAATTCATCAAACCAAATTCTTGAAAGCAGCTATTTTTTTTGTGGTGGCTTTACAACAAAACAAAAAATACAGTCATGTTTAGCAAGTGGAAAAAGTGTCAAAGAAATCAAGCATGTATCAAGCATTGCTATTTTAATTTGAGTAGAAACTTACAGTGAGGGACTTAGCAGCTTGGAGTATGCATGTGTGAAGTGACAGGACGTGATTTCTCAGGAACCCACCGATGGGTGGATGTACCATAGGATTCATTTTTTGACTCCTGAACCAATCAAAAACCTTGTGTCCTCCATACGAAGACAAGGCAATTGTTTCATAAACCATAATGCCTCTACCAATTTTAGGTTCCACAAGGACTTCTCTACTGGCTCTTCAAAACTGGACATTTCTAATACGTGCCTGTGTTCATGGACAAATACACACATCTTGATTAGACATCCAGTGGAACATATATACCAGATGCATAACATAGCATGGATTAGTTTGAATGGCAACAGCAGTTAGAAAGCACAACAACCCACAAGCCTTTTTGGTTTCTACCAGCTCTTCATAACAAAATCTGGTCACATCCCTACACGTGTATTAGTCCATTGTTGTGTGGACAAATACACACCCTTCTCAATAATACATCCAATGGCACATATACTATCTCCATGCATATCATAGCAAGGATCAGGTTGAATAGCAACAGCTGATGCTGATCTTAAAGCACCCTGAGCCCCCTCACCCCCCCCCCCTTTCCTCAGCTCCACAGAAACAATTATGGCTGATTATAATGGCCGGTCGCTCTCTGGAAGAGCTGTGCTCAGCCGTCGGCAAACTAAACAGGGTTTGACAGCTGACAATATGCTGCAATTACACGCCTCTTCCACCAAAGAGCCCGTTATTTATCTTGGTAGGGCTGAATACCCTATAAATGATGCCGTGTAAACAGCTGTACACATATCAAGATGTCATCATGGGCTTTATGCTCAGCTGAACTGATTCACTCTCTGCCTGACAGTATAAAAGTGCCATAATCCCATCAGCCAGTCAAACGCTACAGTTTCTGTATTTATAGCGTAGGCAAAATCTGTCCAAGATCATAATGCACTTTTCAAATAGCTTTAGACTCTTTCTTATCTTTATGTCGATAAAGCCAGCAAGAGTTCTGATTCTTATTTTCTTGTTTCAGAATTTCCTCAGAAGCAGACTAACATCCAGCAAATGGTGAATGATACTTTCACTGACAGATAGTATATGAATGAATGAATATTATATTTGGTAGTATATTAGTGTTTGAGGCAGTTACAGTTTTGTTGCTGTTGTCTTAAGAGAGCTGTAAAAATGGACTGTCTTTCACACTTAACAGTTGCAGACAGCCCATGCGACCTCTCTTAGTCACATCATTCACTTGAAATAATCTGTTTAAATGGATCATATTGGTCGGATCATTACATTGTCTGTGGTTCATTTGCCATATAATCTAATTTAGGGCAAACTCTGAGTGTGATGGATATTGATCCATTTAAAAAAATACAAAAAAGAAAAAACTTTCAATAAATGTCTAATGGCACCTTAATGGCCAGAGCTGTGAATAGAATCAGGCTATACAGCGTTGACAATGGAAGACAAAGGACGCAATATTAGAAATCTGAACATAATCTGGCTTATTGATAATTAACCCAGTTGCACCTCTGTGTCTCAAATACCATACAAAGGTACTTTTTACTGCTTAATAAAGACTGGGTTTCAGCTTAGATTTCATACTTCATAATAGTAAAATATAATGACTCCTAAATGTGCAGAAACTACCCCAGAATGGAAAGATAAAACTTCAAATATTTCCCACAATGCTAATGATAGCAGTACAAAATGGCATGGGCAGCAGGTTGACCTTTTGTTTGACCTATGCCAGCGAGCTGGTAAATATCACTGCCGTGCCGCAGACACTTGTGAGTGCATGTGGAGAGTAGTATTTTGCATTCAGCAGTATCCCTGGCTCCCCCCTCCAGCTGCCACCACCCTATCGATCCTGTCAGGGGGAATGGAGTGTCATCGCTCAGGGTGAACCTGGCACCGGTGCCAGCTCTACGCTGTGTCAGCAAGGAATGCTCACAGGGCCCTGCCTGTCCTGGAGAGACCTTGATCCACGTTTATGTAAGTCAGTGTATTACATGAGTGTTTTATGCCAACTGGATTATGTCTTTAACTTTATAACAGATTGATGGAGTTAAACCTCAAAACGTGTTAAGGCGACGATGTACAGTAAATTTTAATGACATCAAAGAGTGTTTATTTGGACATATTATTACTATAGATTTAAATGTAAAACAGTATAATTGTCCCTCCTCAAGCTAATTACAAAACATCTCATCTGTAGTTTCACGGAAACAATCTCAAAGTTCCTTTCTCATCTTCCAAATCATAATCCATAGGAATGTGATGAAAAATCATACATTTCCTGTCAATGAATAATTTAAATTAATATTTGCACCAACACACTGATAAGATTGCATTCAGTAGCTCATGTCTGTTTCCCTTCCCACATTTATTTTTTGACATACTGGAAGTTTAATGCGGTTGGTAATTAGTGGCGTAATGGCTGTTTAATGGGACTATTTTGCATTGCTTGCGGTGTACAATTAATTGGACGTTTACTTTTGTCATTTACTGAAAATTTTAAGCATATTGGGTCTGAACATATCATTAACACTGAGGGACAAACTCTAAAAATGAAGATGGATTTTTTGGAAAGAAAATATTTTTTAAATGATTTATAACCTATTCATTAACTTGGTAACCTCATATTGCCCATCTACAATGACATATGATATTTACTTTGGTGAATTCTTACTTGAGGGCACAGGAGCTGCACTAGGCCTGACAACAGATTCAGTTTTCTAGTCACTGTGCCACAGGTAATCCCTCCATCCCTGGTGCCGCATGTCTTATCTCTGCATGAAGCCAATAAAAAAAGCTGTATTGGGGATTTAAACACTCACAGTTTCCAAATGGTTGATCAGGCTACAATACAGATGTGCTGCAGCCCACAGATGGTTCATCTCCTACTCAGCTATAAAAAACCAAGCCATGGGAGTGGTGACATCAAATGAACATACGACATTGGATATGCCAAGCCGTTCAACTTTTCACTATTTTCTTCCTGTTGGAATGGGCAGACAGGTATGGAGTGCCTGCCATCACAAAATATTGATGGCCTTCGGACTCCCCAAACCATTAAATAAAATCAATTGTGTATTTTGCCAGAACTTATAATGTCTAACCTCCATTACTGTTTTGAGCCATACACTTGCAACTGGACCAGCAGGCCTCAGTAGTGAAAAACTGTCTTACATCGAGACAACATAATTATTGTCGGACCTGATCCGTCTACCTTATGAAACAACATCAGAAAATCCAGTGAGCTGGGTCCGGAGGAGTGGTTCAAGACCTAATTAAAACAACCATTTGGTTGTGCAACTGCTAATGTTAATCAGTGCTCTTTTTGTGTCATAAAACGGGATGACTTCGACCTTAATATGACACAATATTCCTTATGCTCGGAAAATGAAAGCACTGGACTGAGAGAAATTTTGTCTTTGTGAATGTAACCTGCGATGAATCTTGCTATACATTCAGAACCACTGGAGCAGAAAGGTGAACGGCAAATTGGCTTAATATTCATATCACACCTGCCTAATCTACAACTCATTCTCCACCAGAGACACCCTAAAATAACAGGGTAATTTTGAATAGAGGAGATCTGGGCAATGGTGCTACAGCAACTGTCACACAAAAGCTGTCTGCGCATTTTTTTATTGAGAGGTGGAACAGTGGGTCAGAGTGGTAGATGGAAGGTTCTGGAAGCACACTGCTTTTGGTATTTGTCTGGATTATGCAGAGCTAGGCTGGAAAGCATTCAGCAGGGCTGAACCTCAGGGGCAAACAGGCTACAGTTCTCCTGCAGCATATGGAAAGTGGCTTATTGCATCTACCTGTGTTTAGAACACCACTACTTTCTGAATTACATTTACACTCCTCTGTGATTGGGCAATGCAGCGAACTAGTGCTGCTCATGGTCCGGGGTCTGTCTGTCCAGAAATTGGTTACTAAACACTGATCTTAACAGATAATGTGAAAAAATGCTTTGTGGGCAGACTCTCTGAAAATGAATATGTTCACAATATCTAAGGCAAGGGCTTGTCCTAGCACTGCTGTGCAAGTAATGTGTGTGGCACTGCTAGTCGCCAGGTGCTGCCTGAGAAATGCTAACTAGGTGAAAAGGACTTCAAAAGGATTACTTTTGCACTTCAACAAAGATAACTTTTGTTATTGTATCAATAGCATGGAACAACCTAATGTTTTCCCAATGGTAACTAACATTGTGTGAATATGTTTTCCAGGCAAACCTGCTGTATTCAAAAAGTTCAAGCAGACAGGGGTCCTGAAAAACATTATGCATGACAATTCTCCACCAGAGACACCCTAAAATAAAATAAGGTTGTTTTGAATTGAGGAGATCTGGGCAATGGTGCTACAGCAACTGTCACACAAAAGCTGTCTGCACATTTCTTTATTGAGAGGTGGAACAGTGGGTCTGAGCGGTAGATGGAAGGTTCTGGAAGCACACCTGATATTATTAGAGTCATATTTGCATATGGTGCTATACCACTGCTTATTTAAAAACAGCAAATAAATAATATGTATTACTATACCAACAGTCGGCCAACAGATGAATGACTATACCAACAATATAATAACTAAAATGTAAACTTCTTATAAACATTCAATAAAATATTAAACTACTGTTAAAACATATATTTAAAACAATTTACAGTACAAGCATTTACTCAGTAAATTTCAGATACCAGTCTAAGATGGAATCTAGCTGGAATTAGCTTCTGTTGCAGTCAGATACCATCTGGAATCTGATGATGGTCTGTTGTCTGTACCACTCTGGCCCACCAGCTGCACATGGTCTTGCCAGCATGAATGCCATCTCAACCACCTTGCCAGTTTGATCTCCAGTCCAGCTTCAAACCAGTTGGACCAGCTTAAAACCAGCTCGGGCAGCTTAAAACCAGTCTGGAACCAAGCTGAAAAGCTGACTGTTAATTAATAACAATAAACAAACTTCTTCAAGCAAAAGAAAACCCCACAGAAAAAAAACCTACAGGGTCAAAAGCAAAGCTTTAAAAAAGAAAAGAAACAAAGATAAAGTTACAAAGTTACGAGTTACAAAGATAAAATAATGGTCTGAATTCTTGCAATAGTCTTAAATAGTGATAATAGGAATGGAATATTTAATCACAACACAGGAACTGAAGTGTGTGAAATATTTTAACTTACTTGGGCTCTACGCCCAAAAATGAAAAACCCTGCATAGCTAATAAATTATGAGCCAGTGTTTCAGCAGAGGATTTTTTTTTTCCTCAGCATTTATGCTTCTATGATTCTTATTTAAATTTTTAATACCAAGGGCCTATTTCATAAAGGCTTAAACAAGCCACAGCGTTATTTAAAAGTTATCTGGCTTCGACAAGTTGGCCAGCTCCAGTTCTTTATACAAATGCATGATTTATATGATCCAGCTCACTCTAGCCTGGCTGAATCTAGAGCTATCCGTGTATGCAAGCTAAGCCTTTAAGATACTCATAGATAGTTGCCATGGTAGATGTTCACCCTGATTTGTGAAAAGAGGGTTAAAGGAAAGGCAAGGAAGGATAGAATATACTTGTCTGCTGTCATTATGCTAATGTGTAATGCTAATCCAAATATGAAGACCTTGAGCATTTGATAATGTATACTGGCCGTATATAGGAGGCTGTCAATATATGATGAATGTAGTATATATGGGAAATAAGTGCTAAGCACAGGGTGAAGATCTAAACTGCTTGTCCACTCTATCAAAACCATAATGATATGTTTTACCTGGTAATGCATACTGTACATACAAATGTATTCCTCAAAATGCACAACAGTCATTTAAATAAAATAGTGTTACATTATTTGCTGATGACAGACCACTGTGACAATAATAAGGCAACATAATATGTCTAGGCTATGAAAGGATTCATCTTGACAAATTGTATTCCAATCCAGGGCTTCTCCACCCTAGCTCCCCAGTGGTGGAACGACCTCCCATCCCCATAAGAACTGCTCATTCGCTGCCCATTTCCTGCCGCAGTCTGAAGCCTTGGTACTGTAGTTCCCCAAGTTGCAGTGGACTTTGTATGGTAGTTAAAGACTTGGCCTATCGACCTTGTGTACTGGACATATGCTCATAGCCTTACAACCATTGTACCTTAGCTGATGTGGTTGGTTGTTTGTTTGACCTTGATATTGACCAATGTTTTGTATGTCACTTTGGAAGCATCTGCTAAATAAAATATAATGTGATGCAATGATTTCAGCAATGAAAGGGTTCCATGAAGGATAGGATAGAAACATCCCCAATACCCAATATTTACTGTCATAGCACAAAGCACTTTAACACACTAAAGGGTTTTGTCCTTAAGGCATCAGTTAAGGCTTTAGTACTAATAATTAAAGTAATGTACAAGGGTGGCACAAATATTTAATCTGGGTTTGTTTTAATCGATATAGAACGATTATTATAGGAGATACAGAATTCATAACATGAAGCAGTGTTTTTGCTTATTATTTAAGGAATACATTGGTAAACTCACAATCCTTCAAGGACTTGAACTTGTTCTCTTCTCTCTGCCTGCATGTTTGTTGAAGACTGGCTTGAGGGTCCAGCTGGTCTGCTTGGGGGGCATTCATTGGCCTGTGTGGAACATCTGGCCATGAGCCTGGAAGGTGTCCTTCAGCTGAATTTGACCTTTGGCGAAGGATTACAAACTGGTCCTTTTTCTACACAAAGGCTGCCCAACCCTGTTCATATGTATCTACTGTAATGTTGGGTTTTCACTCTATCCCTAACAAAGAGCATCTTATTCAACAGCTAGAGATCTCGCTGAACTGATAATTACTAGAATCAGGTGTGCCAAATTAGGGTTACATTACATTACATTAATGACATTTGGCAGACACTCTTATCCAGAGAGACATACAACAAAGTGAAAAGTGCATACTCATAACCAGGGATAAGTGCGCTGAAAGACCCTAGAGGTCTTTATACCATAATCGTAATACCGCAACACGCAAATGTAAGAACAAACCGCTTACCTAGCCAAACACTGCTTACCTAGCCAAACTAAACATCCTGGTACACAAGTAAATATCACAGAAAGACTAATTAAGGTTTACAGGGAGGTAGGGAGGGACAGGGAGAGGTGCAGCTTGAAGAGGTGCGTCTTCAGTTTGCGCTTGAAGATGGAAAGTGATTCTACTGTTCTGACCTCCACGGGGAGTTTGTTCCACCACCATGGAGCCAGAACAGACAGTAGTTGTGAGCTGGAGGTGGAAGTTTGGAGATGTGAGCCATGACAGGCAGCCAGTGGAGGGAAGTAAGCAGGGGGGTGACATGTGCGTGGTTGGGAAGATTTAAATTAAAAGCAACAGAAACAGGGTTGGGCAGCCCTGCTTTATGGGAGTATCTCTCCATCAATGGGTCTGTAGGTTAGGCATCTCACTGTAGCCAACTTCATGACCTCACTCTTACTCTTCAAAAAGATTATTTGCATCTTTCAAAAAGTGGGTTGCACTGCCTAAAAGATAAATTTACTCTCATGGCCGACATGCAATATCTTTGCTATTTTCCATGGTCTTTCTTGCCAACATACTGATCACAAAATAGCATAGCAGAGTACCACAAAGCAGTACCCCCCCCCCCCCCCCCCAACCACCACCTCAGCTCCAGCACTAGAGTGGGTGTAGCTTAAAGACGAGTGACAGAAGAGCAAACTGATGAAGTCAGGCTTACCAAATGTCTTGGAGTCAAGACACATCATTTTATGCCTCAAGGTGTAAACCTATTACATTTAAAAGTCAAATCAAAATGGGCTACTCTCAGCAAGATTTGATGAAAAAGCATCTCTCCGTCAATAGTTAGAGCTGCCAATTTGTTTACCCTGTGCCAAAATTCCCTCATTAAATTTCATGAGTTAAAGTTCCTTCTACCTTCATCATTTTTAAAATATCTATTTCCTCGCTGTTGTTGACTCACAGTCTCAAATTAGAAGTTCAGGGCCACATTTCATATTCACAGCTGACAGAGACATTATAAATCAAAGGAAATTCATTACAAAAATAAATCCCACCATCAGCCTTTTGGATTTTCCATATCTAGACATAAAATGTATGGTTTTCCAAATTAGAATTACTATGTGTTTTTACAAGTACTGTTCGGAAATAATGCTGACCTGAGCATGTGGCAACCAATGTTTTTCTGGCACGTTCTTTGATGATTGGATCTATACAATTGATGGATACAGCCACAAGATGCATACATTAGTTATTGTATAAATGTACATTGCCTTGGCATCATTTGAACCATGATGTCCATTGACCTGCCACGTTGCCCAGTGAAACTTAACCAAAATGCAAACAAGCATTATAAAGCATAGGTTAGTGCTTAACAGAATTAGTCAAAGCAAGGTAAGGTATTATTGAACGATTGTGTGTGATACTGTATGTGTTCATTCTCCTGGTCATTCTACCCTTCTTATGCCATGGTACATTCAATACATTTTCCCTTAGCCTATATAACAAAACCACAATACTTTAGAATTGCTCATGTTCATGAGCAAACCCCATTGCCGATTCCGGAAAGTGTAGCCATCCACGGTTCTCCTCTGAAACACATGGTGTCACCAGCTGCTTCTTTTCACACTGCAGACTACAGCTAAGCGCAGAAAGCATATTCTGAGGAACATCTCTCACATACGGTTTTAGCTTGCAGTTCACAGGCACCCAATCGACCAGCGGGGGTTGCTAGAGAGTGACTAATGAAGACCCCTAACCAACCAAACCATCCCATACCCTGGGCGATGCAATCAGCAATTGTATATCGTCCTGTGGAGCTTCCAGCCACATTTTGAATTGAGGCTCATCCATGCACCACAGCATGGTGCCTTAACCAAATGAGCCATCCAGCAGCTCTTCCTGTATTCATTTAGTCAGTGCAGACTTGTGCCATTCATCTGTGGGTTGTTGTGCACTTGCAGACATCAATCATACAGGACTCTTGTTGCCCAAATCAGGGTGGATTCTCAGCTGTTTCTCTCCCTTCAGGGACGTCCTTAGGTTGTGGAGGTTTTTGATCTCCAGGTGAGATCCAGGTGTCCATGTGAAACATTTGAAGAGCATTACAGCAGCTTCAGTAAAAAAAAGAACATAAATCTTAGAGCCACTTTATTTTATTATTCCGTGCCATATTTTAATGTACCATTAAATTATTCATCTTAGGGAATGCTGTATCTTTATACTCATAAAAGTACCCTTTTTCTACCTTCACCCACATCCAAAAAGCCCCCAAGAAGACAGTCATGAGCAGACCTGAGAATATAGTCTTTTTCATCACATTTGAAACACTGATGATGAAAGATATCTGCCTGGCATAATTGCATAGGCAGCTGTTAGACTGAATAACCTCCATCTTTCATAACAGATTTCATGTTGCATGGGTGAAAGTTCCATAGAATTAAGATAAAATTGTTTGGACATGAGGCAAATTATTTTGAGTTCATGCATGGATTTTGTGTTCCATCTGTGTAATCACAGGTGCACAGCTGACTATATACTGGTGAGGAATTGCAAGGTAGACACTGGAACAGAAGCATGTTATTAGATATGTGTTATAGAAATGTCTCTGCCACATAACTCCAAAGTGCAAGGGCTTTCACAACAACACTAACATTTCCCTTGGGTTTAAGGGAAAGATGCATCCTATACTAATTAATGGTGTGTTCCACAGTATCCCAGCTGTCATCAAGCAACCTTCTTCCTGCTACATGATCAAGGTCACTTCATTCTCAAGCTGCAGGCTGTCTAATTTTCCCAAAAAAATTCAAAGAACTTAACTTGTTGTAGAACATTTCCTTATAGAGAACTTATATTTTTAAGTTATAGAATGATAGGTTTGTTTTTGTCAGATGAAGATTTTAAGGAGGGAAAATACTTAAGGAAGTCTGCATTATGCAATGTGTGCATACACAACCACCTAGTGGGTGGACCTATTCAGATATTTTTTTTAACCAAATGTTTTAACAACCATAAAATGTAGGCTATATAATCTCAAACAATATCATATATTGCCCATCAAACTAATTTAAACATCTACTTGATGTAGGGGTACGTTCATATTGGTATTTAGTGCTTGCACAAGGCACAGCAGTGGTTCACAAGGGTCCCCAATTTAACCTTGCATAGTTAAATTGCTGATGTGAAACAATGTTGCCAATGTTATTCGTTCGCTGGTTAGGACAAACGATCCCTGAAAGTTATCTTCTCTGCACAAACGTAATTTAGGAAAATGTAAAATATACCAAAAGACATGTGAAAACATGGAAATATACCATTTACTGACTTTTGCAGATTAGCTACCAATGTAGCTAATTAGAACAGTTAATGAGTGGTATAATTTCTGCCGTTTGGTCAGTGCAGAATGCGGAGAGTTCATGTGGTTATACACTTGCCACATAAACACCACCAGTTCACAGTCACTCATGTTTTTTGTTTATGTTTGGTGTCGTGCACCTGGAACGCTTGGAGGTCAGAAGATGGAAATTTAAATTGGGAAATTCCAATCTCCGATGGAAATTGGAACGCAGCATAACTTTCCGAATTGAGTCTGCTTGAATCGTGGGGAAACCACTGGGAGAAAGGCTGGAATAGTCTCACAGTCCGCCCACAGTTACACTCTCATTGGCTGTGTGCAATGTCAATCCAAGGAGTGTGGCCATTATGTTTTTATCAGTCAGTCGGGACGTTGGACTTAGCAAACATCTCTGCACACAGCGAGAAACTCGAAAAGATTTGGGGCTAGTCCAAAAAGATTCCCGGCTGAAGCCCCGAAAGCCAAATGCTGGTGATGCCACTGGGTTGAAAACAAACAGGATGGCATATCTCCAGGAACAGGGTTGGGCTGCCTTGGGTCACATAGTGAACTCTTCCCACCAGTCCTCTGTCTGGCTCTTTTGCTGCTTCAGTTATATTTTTCTTCCACAAGTAAAACTGCTTCTATTTTGTATTATTGTTGTTGTATAATGCAAACCTTTAATTACAAATTATATTATCAGCATAACAATCGAGTTGAATCTTTGACAAATGTACATGAATTTCAGAATTTCTTAGTTCCAACGAGCAACTTGTTATGTTACTGAATGCTTGGCTTTTGTCAGTCTTCAAGTATCTCCATAAATATTCAATGGGGTTGAGGTCAGGTGATTGTGATTGCAGCACTCCTTGCTCTTCTTTGGTCTTCAAGTTGTTCTTGCATAGCTTTGAAATAACTTTAACAGTCTCAGACTGTTGGACCCCACTGTAGGTTAGAGGACATGCATTTTGTTTTTCCAGGAAGATGATATCTACTGCTTCAGGGAAGTAGTCTTCTGCAGGCTCTGTTCTGGTTGGGCCACTGCCCTGCCCATCCCACCATCCTGCAACCTACCTTAGTCTGTACGGTCATTTCTGTTGCTGCATTTGTATACTGTAGTAAAATATTTTTGGTATAATTTGTTTCTGGTCACATGACTTGGTTGATGATGCCTACCACTATGGCCTTCATTTTGACAAATGGACATCATGAAATATGCAAAACAAAATTATGCAATAAACAAATGTTACATCACACAGATTCAGAGTTAGACTGGATCAGGTTTATGTGCAGAACATCAGTATATCAATATCTATGTGCTTGGCTGCACCCATTTAAATCAGTTTGATGGACATGGTTGCAAAAACATTTGGGGCAGTCAGCATAATAAATCCACGTAATGAAACAGTGTGCACATGGACACATCTGCAACTTAAGCACTTATATGCGACTCCAAAGATTCAGCTTACTGTCCATGGAGCTGATCATGCCCAATTTACAACAGTGATAAACAACTGTGGTGTGTTTCCCTCCAGTCATTCCCTCCCACCACAGAGTTTCTGAGAGGAGTGCACTAAAATATCAAATGTCCTATCTATGTGCAGTGCACACGGTGGGCTTGGAACTGAGCAAGTTCACCTGTCTGAACAAATGTCTGAAAAACCATCCTTTCAGACAAACCTAAAAAAAGAGATAAATTATAACTATTCCCTCCTCCTACTGTTTCACATGTTTTCAGGCAAGCACTGGGCGGCACATATTTTGCTGTAGCTTTGCCAAATACTTCATCTAGGTGTAGTTCTATGTTGATTTGGCAAAAACCCTGTGCCAAATGAGGAAAATGTAAATAGTAAATTGCATGTTCAAAGCCAGTTTTTTTTTTTTGCTCTTTTTTAATGTGCATGAACATGGTCGTTTCTTCCTGGTTCAGATTTATATTATGAATGCAATAGCTAAGCGAAATATTCAAAGATTGTAATCATTTTATGTAGGTGTGTAAGCCTGTATACTTATTGTTTGTATGTCTTACCCATTGTTACGTTTATATCTTCTGTATGCCTGGACATGAAGCCCATGTCAAATGATGATTTTCTCCCAATATGATGAGGTAATCCTGGTTGGCAAGCCAAGAGCACCAAACATGTGGCTTGGTTGGGCTCGGATTGAATTAGGCAGGAATGTTCTTCTGCATGCATGATAAGATTGTTCAGAGACCTGCATGTTCACAAATAAATCAAAGAAAGGGCATTTTGAGTAACACTGTTGTGGATTGTATCAGTATTAGTATCAGTAGTAGTATAAAGCGTTTTAAAATTATGTTTGTGTCCCAAAATGTTGCAATAGGGCTGTCACAAATTCCAGGGCCATTTGTATTCATGGCCTTACACTTTGATCTGAGTCACTAATACAGCCTTTATCCACCACTGTGAAATGCACACTTTGCAACTGGTCCTCCAGAGCTTTGAGAGTTAGGCCCATTGAATACCAATGGAACACCATTAGCATTCCGCTACAGTAAGTCAATAGAGACAAGGTAAACAATCCAGTTTGCCACGTTAACAAAGCCATGTAAAAATGGATTACGCTTTGACAACATTGTGTATAGATCAGCTTTGTTCAACAGCTAATGCATGTTTGGTAAGGGCATCAAAAGGCGTCAATTTTCACCAGTGTTGCTTATATAAAGAATGGGCCTTCATCTAAATCTGGAAAAAAAGTGGATTGTACATCTAGTCGACCATGCAAATATGTATATTGTGACATTTCTTAATATCTTAGTAGTGTTTATGAGTTTTATTTTATTGGACCTGTTGCAACTAGTGCATTATTTTCCTCTGGGCAAGGTCACCCTTGAAAAGTGAAATTTAATAAACTTGGCCTTACCTGGTAAAATAACTGACAGAGCCCAGCTTTTTATTTAACGGACATATTTTGAGCAGGTCATTCTAAAGCCCCTGATCCCTTTAGAAAACACAGCCTGCCTTTTGTCATAATGCAGAACAGCCCAGTTTAAGCGACTGAAGCAATGTAAAGCAAGCACCTTTGCATCCTATGGCAAACCCAGCACCCAAATGAAACTCAGCAGCATTTGCAAATTGCATTGTCAACAGATCTACCCAATAAATGCCCAGTCAGTGCTTATGGTTTGATCAGTTCTTTTGGCTGCACCCTGCTGGGTAGTGATGTACGATGAAACCTGAGTATCTTTCCCCTCCCTCCACCCACTCCTACAGCATATACACTATATGAATATATTCATCTCCAGCTCAGGTGAAAGAGTAGCGTAATGCAGGCAAAATTTAGTTCAGTGTCAACACATAATCTGTTAGCCAAGACAGTTTGGGAGGATTTTAGAAAATCTAAAGAATGTGTTTGGAGCAGACACAATGTGCGTTATAGGAAAAAAGCAAGGGCTTAGATTTTTTACATTTTCCCCCTATGTTTAAGCTGACAGGCCACATCTGATAACTTGCAGTGATTTATTTGAGAGGAGTCATTTGTTACCCCATCTTTGAAAGGGGGTGGCATGAGATTAATCTTGGGTATTGCATCAGCATTTTGGGAAGTGGAGGATGAGAATATTAATTAAAATTTGTTGTGTCATTTTTGGCTTCTTTTGTCATTTGACATTTCTCCAACCTGTCCTTTCTACTATTCAAACCATTTAGAATATTGCAGTATTAATATAAGTAAATCATCAGGGCCCAGTATTTCAAAAGTTTTAATCTAGATCGGAATTATCCAGATTTTTAAATCTCTTTTTTGCTATCCCAGATCAAATTAAATCTTTAGGTTTTGTTTTTTTTGGGGGAATTTTAAGATAGGCTCATTCTGATCCAGGTACAACAAGCTCAAGATTACAGATAATGCAATAATTCATTGAGACAAACCTTAGAATTAAAAAAAACCATCCATCCATCCATCCATTATCTGAACCCGCTTATCCTGAACAGGGTCGCAGGGGGGCTGGAGCCTATCCCAGCATACATTGGGCGAAAGGCAGGAATACACCCTGGACAGGTCGCCAGTCCATCACAGGGCACATACACCATTTACTCACACACTCATACCTACGGCCAATTTAGACTCTCCAATCAGCCTAACATGCATGTCTTTTGACTGTGGGAGGAAACCGGAGTACCCGGAAGAAACCCACGCAGACACAGGGAGAACATGCAAACTCCGCACAGAGAGGCCCCGGCCGACAGGGATTCGAACCCAGGACCTCCTTGCTGTGAGGCGGCAGTGCTACCCACTGCACCATCCGTGCCGCCTATTTTAAAAAACCCAAAAACAATATTTTATCTAGATCCTAGGTATGTCTGGATTACCAAATCCTCATCCCAATTCTTAGCACCAGGATCACAGCCTCTAGTTTCAAAAAAACCAAGTTTGAAATATAATCCTATCCGATTACTGAAATCCTATGAAATACTGGGCCCAGGAGAAGTAATATATGTACAGTGGCAAGAAAAAGTATGTGAACCCTTTGGAATTACTTGGTTTTCTGCATTAATTGGTCATAAAATGTGTTCTGATCTCCATCTAAGTCCCAAGTATAGACAAACTCAATGTGCTTAACCTAATAACACACAAACAATTATAATATTTCATGTCTTTATTGGACACATCCACTGAACATTCACAGTGCTGGTGGAAAAAGTAAGTGAACCCTTGGATTCAATAACTGGTCGAACCTCCTTTGGCAGCAATAACCTCCAACAAGCGTTTCCGGTAGCTGCTGATCAGACCTGCACAACGTTCAGGAGGAATTTTGGACCATTCTTCCTTACAGAACTGCTCAGCCATATTCTTAGGATGTCTGGTGTGAACAGCTCTCTTGAAGTCATTCCACAGCATCTCTATTGGATTCAGGTCTGGACTCTGACTGGGCCACTCCAAAAGGCAGATTTTCTTTGTTTGAAGCCATGCTGTGGTAGATTTACTTTGATGTTTAGGGTCATATTCCTGCTGCATCACCCAACTTCTACTGAGCTTCAGCTGGCGGACAGCCACCCTGACATTATTCTGTAGGATACCTTGATAAACCCTGTTCATGTTTTCATGTTGGTATGCAGTGCCCTTTTTACGCCATATGTAGCGCTGCGTGTTCTTCCCGAACAATTCAACCTTGGTTTCATCAGTCCACAAAACATTTTCCCAGTAGCGTTGTGGAGTGTCAAGGTACTCTTTGGAAAACTTCAGGCGTGCAGTGATGTTTTTTTTGGAAAGCAGCGGCTTCCTCCGTGGTGTCCTGCCATGGACACCATGCCTGTTCAATGATTTGCGTATAGTAGACTCATGAACAGAGATGTTAACCAGTTCCAATGATTCCCTCAAGCTGTTACTCTAGGCTTCTTTTTTACCTCACTGAGCATTCTGCGTTGTGCCTTTGGAGTCAACTTGGCGGGGCGCCCACTTCTAGGGAGAGTAGCCACAGTACTAAATCATCTCCATTTGTAGACAATTTGTCTAACTGTGGACTGGTGAAAACCTAAAGTCTTGGAGATTACTTTGTAACCCTTTCCAGTTTTATGCAAGTCAACAATTTTTGATCGTAGGTCTTCGGAGATCTCTTTTTTGCGAGGCATGATTCACATCAGCAGATGCTTCTTGTGAATGGCAAACTCAAAAAGTTTGAGTGTTTTTTATAAGTCAAAGTAGCTCTACACCTCGCTCCAATCTCGTTTCATTGATTGGACTCCAGGTTTGCTAACTCCTGACTCTAATTAGCTTTTGTTGAAGTCATTAGCATAAGGGTTCACTTACTTTTTCCACCAGCACTGTGAATGTTTAATGGATGTGTCCAATAAAGACATGAAATATTGTAATTGTTTGTGTGCTATTAGGTTAAGCACATTGAGTTTGTCTATACTTGGGACTTAGATGGAGATCAGATCACATTTTATGACCAATTAATGCAGAAAACCAAGTAATTCCAAAGGGTTCACATACTTTTTCTTGCCACTGTAAATGTATAACTACAAGTGTGTACAGCACCCCTATGGTAATAATAGGTGCATTACTCAGTCTAATGTCTACACACACATACTCATCTTTTTTGTTCATTGCATGAAAATCTAGCAGCCCTGACCTTCAACGCATGTACACATTATACATTAATAACACATTTACTCAAGTATTAATGCTGGATGTTGATTTCGTTAGATGGGTCAGTTTCAACTCATCCTCCATTTTGAAGGCAATATTGTGCAGTCTAATGGGCAGATAGTCACACCCTTTTCTTGTCTATGAGCAACGCCCAACAGCTCTTGTACAGGAGTTGTGCGGGAGTTCTAAGCTTGTGTTTACATCTTGAAAATCTAAAATTCCAGGGTTCTCACCCTCTAGCATTTACAATAGACAGCTGCACTCATGCTTGCAGGCTGCATTACTACCATGAAAGTAAGGCTCTCAGCCCCAGAGCAGCTTACACATCCAGCCACTTTACACTCACCCCTTAGATTATATAACAGGCAACTTCTCCCTGCATGAAGGTTTAAGAATCAATGACATATGTGCCCACTCAAAACATCACACAAAATGTAACCTCCTCTTCCACACCACTCAGTTTCATCTTGAAAAAGTAATAGGCAGAAAATTGTGTGATATACTTTTTCCTGATCAAAGGATGGGGGGAAAAGCAATCTTTTAAATCTTTTAAAACTCATACTTCCTTCCTCTGTGACAGGTGTGCGGTTTGTTCAGAATCAGACAAATGAAAAATGTAGTGCTTGAAAGCCTGTGAAATGAATGGCCTTGCAGTAACCATTTCACTATATCCACACGCCTTTTTTGTTTTGTTTTGCTTTAGCCTTCTTTGAACGCATATCTCAAAGACCATCCGTTGTATCCTACTGGTCATTTGTTGTGCACAAACAAGACATACTGTAGGCTACACATTAGACACATATGTCAGAAAATCCTGGCGTTTCTTACCATGGCTTATACTGCTTATTATCCCGAGTTGTGAAATATGCACTGCAGACAGGAACAAAGGGGGCTTGGCGTTTCAGGCTTTCATCTAATGCGAAACGAAAGGGGGAATGTGAATCATAGTGGGTGAGTTCGCTCCACTGCACTCTTACCTCATGAAGCCAACAAGCATCAGCGCTGCTCTCCTGAAATGAACAAGTGCAATCAAGCAGGTAGCCTGAGCTCTTTCTGCCATCGCTGTGGTCCCTCCTTTTCTGCTCCACGCTGAGGCTCCATTATAGCCAGTGACATGCTACAGCAGCTCACAACAAAGGCACAACATATACGGACCATCTCAGGTACCCAGGCCGATCACGCACCAAGCAGAGCAGATATGCCAGTACACGTCTTCATTTGTGAGGGAAGATTAGGTACATCTTAAAACAGTCTGAACTGCGAACAAAACAAGGCAATTGTTATACACAGAGGATGCAAATTTCTCTTTATGAATGGCATGTGCTCTAAGCAGTTTATTCTTAGTATTATGATCAGATCAATGTGCTAGGACTGCACTATATAGTAATATATATGCCTAATTCACATAATGCATATTTTATGGTAACCAAATTTGTGTGAGGAGAAGTCATATATACCAGAATATGCAGAATATACCATATCTTATATGGGGGCATACATGCATTTTTAACCAAAAGGTAAAATGGTGGTGGTATAGGAAATGTTAGGAAAAAATGCTGTATAAATAATTAACTACATACAATTGTAATTTCATTTTATTTATTTTGTATGAGCTGGCCAAATGTTTGATTTGATATAAGTCTGCTTTGCATTAAATTATGTCATATGCATTGTGAAGTGCAGTCCTTCAGTTTATTTTTCCCCTAATCTCATGCATGTAATCGGCTTACTGAAAAGAACGGAAAGAAATTTCACATACGGTTGTAGAAGCCCCTTATTTTATTACAAAGGTTTTTGCAGTAAACAATGAGTATATAATGTGGCATATAATGTGGCACACCCCTGGGACATTTTATGATTGCAACAAGCGTGAGCTGTGTTTTATTAGCAGCGCAGGGACCTTCCCTTTCCCTCTTCATTGTATTGCCCACGCTGCATTGTGTCAACTTGCGCCTGGAGTGAATTTCCTCCGCTCGTCTTTGATTTGGGTCACCTGGGGGACGTCCATCCACAAGGACCTCAAAGCACTTACTATGCATGTTGCAAGATTGAGATTCCCCGCATCCCGTGACACCACTGTCTGCTCGCTCCCTTTTTACACAGAGAAGCGAAGGAGCGGAGGTGGTCTCCAGGTCCAATGTTAATACATGCAGGTGCAATCATACCCCTCTTTATGAGCATTCTTGCCTTCATAGGAGTCATTGGCAACAAAGGCAAGCCACTCAAGGAACAAACATGCAATCACAAAATGGCTGCCATATATGGAAACAGACATTTTTTCAAGTGAATTAGTGCACACCCACTGAGTTCCAATAGACGACACATACTGCGCAGAGAAAAATTTAAACCAAGACAATGACAATTTAAATGGCCATACAGTATTTGCATTGTATGTATGCTATTCAGTGTACAGCATGCCTTATTCAGGTAACGCCTGTCAACAAGTCAATATTTATTTCATTAATGCCTCCATTTTTTTATCCTGATGTAAGGATATTCTCTGCATCAGTTTTGAAGCAGAAAAATCATTTAAAAATTTGTTTGTGGCTGACAGCTGAAATGCTGTCAATAACGAATATGTATTCTGACTACGACCACCCAGCATTCTTTAATAGCCTGATCACCAGCTATAGTATGAAGTATTCCCACTGGCGGTCAGCTCGCAGGAATCAATCCTGCCCCGAAAACACTTCTGTAAAACCATCTTATCCTTCATCTAGAGTGGGACCGCTCCTGGTATGAATTTCATTACTTTTTCCTCATGATTCTTGCCATGTCAAAACTCAACTCTGTAATTTACATCCGTTTGGCATTACAATATGATTTTCTGAAAGGACTGAAACATTTGAAATAAAAAAGTGGGACTCATTGCACTAGAAAACAAAAACGAATAGAAACCAAAGGGTGAACGTCTGTTGTCGTCTGTCCAATTGGTTGAAAAAGATTGAAAAAAAAAACAACTACTGAGATCAAAAGTCTCACTACTCCCTGGGTTTTAGTACCAAGAAAACTGGACCAGTCTAGTTTCTCTATGTACTTTATAAATGGGAATGTACATGAACATAGCAAGGCATGGACACAGCGTACCAACAGAAAAGGATTCTGGTGGTTCCATAATCGTGTGTGGTTGAGACACACAATTTGGTTCCACCGCTCTTCTAGTATAATATACACTCAGATACACATTGAATGGAATCTAGATCATTACTTCTAGCTCTAACAAGGAAATTGCTGTATATTTTATATAATACCTGTCCCTCAATGCAGCACTTGCACAAAATGTCGGCCATTATCGGTCTTCACTGCCAGAAGAAAGCCCGGGAGCATTCTTTAATAAAAGGGAAAATGTATGTCGTGGAGTTCTTTTTTATTTGTTTTTTTTTATTGTTTTATTTTGGAGTTGCCTCCCTGCAGTCTCAAGCAGAATTGGTTGCAGCTGGAATTCCAGATTTGCTGTGAAACGCTTGTATGCTTCACGCTCAGAAAATCACAAAATACAATACTGACAGATGCCACCGGTCCACCAGGACTCACTTTCAGCGCAATTGCATACAGGGGAGTTACCTGGACGAACGGCCATGAAAACCCAGTTCTGACCCCCTTACATAGCAGTCCTGGCCAACCATTGAACGTAACGGGTTAGATACCAGTTAGATAGGTGCTCTGAGTATCGATACACTTAAAATGTATGAGATTAGTGACCTTGAAGCGGTTCAGAAAATGCTGTTCTGTGCATGAACAAAAAAATGCAAAGACAGAAAACAGGGTTTCTGCACATCCCACAGTACTGTACTTTTAGCCCTACTGCTTTTTAAAAAAGAAAGTGCTGAGCTGTATGAGAGATTACCTATATTAAAGAGGCTCCCAGTTGTCCCCAGTGTGCCACAGTTTCTTTCACTCAGAAATGCAAACATTACAAAGAAAGAAATCTTTTCCGCACCATTTCCCAAGATACAGTACAGTGCAGCCTCATCTGAGAGTAAATATTAAAGATAAAATGCGGTTCTCTGATGGGCCTCTCTCCTAGTTAGACTCTGTTGACCTCTCGAGAAACATCCTGTCCATGTCCTTTTCTTGCCAAAGCACACACGACCAAGATGTACCTGAAGAAAATAGGGAGTTCATTTTCTTTCGGAGGAATGTTGTTATTTTCCGGACGCAATCCGTCACGCAAAACAGCCGTCATATCGTACAACGTGAAATGTGCACAGGCCGTCATTTTGACTGATCATTCGGGCACCGCCCCCCCAACTGCCGCGGAATCTTTCAGGAATTTAGAGTCGGTATTAATGTCGTCAGAGGAGCGAGGGGCGTGTTTAGGTGCCGCTGTTCTTTCAGGCAGCAAATACCTTGTGAGGATATGTGGGAATCTGCTGCTTCTCAGCCCTTTCCCAGCAGAATAGCTGTGTTACTGCACATACATCAAGGACTCATTTTTCAGTCCTGAGTATTGATGTGTTGATTAATGACACTGGCTTCTGTGATGTTGATTAAGGCAACGTGCCCTGCCAGTAAACACGGAGGCATTACTGCAAGACCGTACCATGGGCTGGACTGCTCTGCAGCGGATTGCAAAATAACGATGCTCGGGCAAAGGCATTAGTGCAAATGCAGAACTGGATTCAAAACTCAGCTCTCGTGCCTGGTTGGAAATGAAGCATGATGATTCCTGGATCTTTTTTCATAAGCTGCAATCAATAGGAAATTTATATCTATAGCTCTACATACCTTATATTCACATCACTTCTTACCTAGATTTGGCCATGCATTTGTTCTGGTGTCACAAACAGTAATGTAGCTTAGTAGGACTATCAGTATAAATATAAGTGTGGGTTATAGAAGCACTGAACAAACTTCTACATTAAGGAAACTCTGACCACCCATTACACTTGAATCGATTTATTTCAGTCAGAAAATGGGAACGGCATTTCAAAGCAAGCACAGACCTGCAACCTACTGTGGGGCAGAAATCACTTTAAAAGTGAAAAACACTTTTTTCACACCGTGCCTGTGGTGGTACCATGCAGACAGCCGTGAAAAGATCGAATCAAGGGCATAATTACGTTTAAATCTAATTAGGGGCAGTATGACATTCTGTGACCCCCGCCACCCCCTTTTGACTGAGGATGCAGTATGTTAATGTGGTGATGCTGCCTCTGCTGTCCCAAGGCTATTGCCGGTAACAAGATGATCTATTCAGACAGTGACCTTCTCTCTGCAACAGAAGGACAATGGAGATATGAAAAGTTCACCTGAATCTGCCCATGGAAGGTGCTCGCCAAACCGGAACCGCTATTTGAATAAATAATGTTGTTACAACACACAGACCTGTACATTAGTCCCATATGGCGCCCGCCATATGGAGTGCCAGAGTTAAAATGAGACTGTAACTACTGTGTGTTCTTGAGTTTTATTCATCGATCAAGTGACTAGGCACAGCAAAGAAAATGCCTGTTCTTGCTCTCCTTCATACTATCTTATTTTAAGCGTCAACATGTCTTAGATGAAAGAAACTGTAGTTGTAGATGTGAAGAAAGAAAAAATGGTGATAATATGTGAAATATGCAGAAGGTGGTCAGAGAAAACCCCTAAAATCAAAATAGGCAGAACAGTACTGGCAACTGGTAAACTGGAAAACCCACTCGACAATCTGTCCACGATCGTTCAGTTGTTCGGTGTGTTTGATTTGGAAATTGGAACCCAGCCCCAATTCCTGGCTATGCTACAGCATAGTTCCTGCTGATGTTCCCCTAGGATAATTTGGGAACTCATAGGATTGAGTTACAATCAATCCAATCAATCACTGGGTCAATAACCAGTTCTGTAAAGACAATACAGGTTATGGACTGCATCCATTTTGCTTTTCTTATTTTCCCAAAACTACACAGGCAGGGTTCAAAACCGACACATGCCGAGCGATGTGATGGCTTTTAACAGCTCCTTACAATGGCGTAAGGTACTGTATATGTATACTGTGTCCCCAGTTAACAACCAAGGACCACTTGCAAACTTGCTCATGTGTTAAAAAACAATACCCTGCCAATTTTTGCGCTGGCGTGCTGCACGGTCAACAGGAACCACCCGCAGTACAGTAAGAGAGCCACCAGTGTTGTGTTAAAACGGGGCTGGCAGAAAAAAAGGAGCAATTTAAAGCCGTACGTAGCTTATCGTCAGAGATGCAGCCTAAACTGGAGGAGACGCTGGTCCATGAAATTCAGTCTCGGCTGAGAGGACCAGCTCGCCAGGTAAGCCCCGACAGCCTTATGTGAGGCCACTGCTGGTGATGGAGGCCCTCTCCTCTAAGTGGAGGCAGCCCCAGAGCCAGGGCTGAAAGTATTTCATTTTTTCTTATCTTGACCCGTAGGAGTGGGACACGTCAGCCAGGTGTCATTCATATCTGCTGACCTCGCTGTGTGTTCTGTCATGCACTTTTCATCTATTGAGGAGTAGCCCTCAAGACCGCTTTTCAAATGCCTAGAGAAGCATAAAAGCATACAAAACTAAGTCCTTAATGATTGTGTGCCTGCGTGTGTGTGCTTATGTGTGTGTGTGTGTGTGTGTGTGTGTACTTGTGTGTGCACATGTGTGTGTGTTTATAGGCACGAATATTGCTCAATTTGTTCGTTTGTTTTGAATATATATTTCTATTATTAGCCAAAGCTAAATAAAAATATGATGCAATTCTTTTTTGCAGAATGTGTCAATGCTGTTGTCTGTACTGTACATGCAATTTGAGAAATTGTTTGATGTTTGGATGTTTCTCAACTGAGTAGAGCTATAGTTCTGTATCATCCAAATTACCAGAATGCTTCATTTAGTTACCAGGGGGAACATGGTGTACCTGCAAGCCAGTGTGAATGAACATGACTCAATCAACCCACGTATGATAACATGCTTGATTCATAAATCCCTTTGTCAACACTTTAGAAAGATCTGTGATATGCAAGGTCACATTTCAAAATTGGAATAACCCAATATAAATTTTTTTTTTGGTCCCAGCTTAATTTAAGAAAGTAAGCAGCCCATATTATGCCTGAGAGGTTGTACAAATTTAATTGACTGCTTGCTTTGTTCCAAATGATGTTTACATACACAAAAGCCGTGAATTAAAATTATCTGAAAGGAGACTACACTGACCGCGTTCTAACATTCCTTGTACAAATTAGTTTGAGATGAAATGTAAAACACAGTATTGTATTCAAGGAATCTTAAAGAGACAAAACTGGAGTTGAAAATACCCCCCGCCTGCCATATGGAGTGCCGGAGTTAAAATGAGACTGTCAGTGTAACCACTGTGTGTTCTTGGGTTTTATTCATCGATCAAGTGACTAGGCACAGCAAAAGTAAATGCCTCTTCTTTCTCTCCTTCATACTATTTTTTAAAAGTGTTAACATGTCTTGGATGATGCAGGTCTGTACAGGAATGATGTAGTAGAAACTCTAGTTGTAAATATGTAGAAAGAATGGCGATAATATGTCAAATATGCATAAGTTGATCACAGAAACCCCCTAAAATCAAAATAGGCAGAACAGTACTGGCAACTGGCAAACAGGAAAACCCACTCGACAATCTGTCCACGATCGTTCAGTTGCTTGGTCTGTTTGATTTGGAAATTGGAACCCAGCCCCAATTCCTGGCTATGCCACAGCATAGTTGTCAAGACACTGGAGGGCCGAACAGCAACATTCCTGCTGACGTTCCCCTAGGATAATTTGAGAAATCAAAGGATTGAGTTACAATCAATCCAATCAATCACTGGGTCAATAACCAGTTCTGTCTTTTGGACAGCAGGTTATGGACAGCATCCATTTTGTTTTTCTTATTTTTCCAAAAGTTGGGTTACACAGGCAGTGTACAAAACCGACACATGCTCAGCAATCTGTGATGGCTTTTAACAGCTCCTTACAATGGCGTAAAGGTACTGTATATGCATGCTGTGTCCCCAGTTAACAACCAAGGACCACAAACTTGCTCATGTGTTAGAAAACAACACCCTGTCCATTTTTGGCGTAGTTCACACCGCGGTGTATCCCAAACGAGGCGGGAAGGCGGGCACCTGAGAACACGCAAGCTGGACATTCCTCACGCCCTACTTCCCCTCCAGCGTGAAGCCTCCATGTGCGCCTCCTAGTCCCCGCGGATACCACCCGTTAGCCTCTGAGGGACTCGCGTCCAGGCATGAAGGGGCATCGGAGCGTCAGGGTGGGCGCGGGGGTCACCGCACACAGAGTCCTCCGTCCCGCGGGCAGCCCAACATCTGCCGCGTCCTGGCCCCCCCGCGTACAGGCCTGGAGATGGATGGAGAGCCTGCGACTGCTCTCCTGGAAAGCAGGGCCTGCAGAGACGAAGCCGCACCGTGCCCCCTGCTGCACCGCACGGCCCCCTGGGAATCCATCGCTGCCCCAGGCCTCTCTCTCGCCCTCCCGCGCTGTTCTGCAAGCCTTTTATCCAAAATCCATTCTCTTCCCCGCTTTCCTCTTACACAATCCACAACGCAGCTTTCTCGGGAAAAAATGAAGTCCAATCCTGCCGCAAGGGTGATCTACATTGGTAATTACCCTTGATTGCTATGAACATTTACTAACCTAACATGGTATTTTCTCTAATATTGATTTTCTCTTGCATCAGATCCTCTCTTTTGCTGATTTTCAGAATCTGGGGTTTTTAGTGCATTTTTAAGATGTTTTATGTTGACAGAGGAAAACAGCCTATTACAGTAAACATACAGTATTAATATAAGCAATCATTAATAACTAATGTTTTTTTATGAAACTGTGGGATCATGACAGTTTTCCAATTCCCAGCTTAGTGTTTACCCTCTGCAAAATATTGAGCATTTTGTTTGTCTCATGAGTGTACTGGGAAATGCATACTTGTTTTTTCCATAAACTGCAATAAATACGTGCTTTGTGTTTTTAAACTCTGTTTGCTATGTGATGTAGCCAGCTACATTTCTTGCAATGCCGTAATCATTGATATGCACATTGCCTTTGTTTTTTTTAGTTTCATCCAAATTTGTTTCATTTCAAAGGTTCTTGTGCCTGAAACCTGGAGGCAGATGGTGAGGTTTTTATTTGCTTAATTTAACTTGGCTTGTTTCTGTCTGAATGTGGCCACAGATGTGCACCTTATTGTTAATATATAAATTTGTTCTCTTCTTTGTTCGTTCTTGGGTTTGATAATTTGTTGATGATTTGCCCTTTAAAAGTTTTCACATGAAACAAGAAATGAACTTTTGTATGCTGATTCACATTTTTCTTTAGGGATTTTTTATTCTTCTAACAAAAGAAGTAATGGATGGGAATATAATGGACTTCTGAAATACAGTACTATGAAACAGTCAAACATTAAGTAAAGAGTGCTGTATCTTTCATTAACCTCAAATAAATCTTCTGAAACTCTACAAATAATAAAGGAATACAGTGAAGATTACCATTCTGTGGATGCAATGTACATATTCTCTTCTAGTTTCAGCCTTGATCGTTATGATTACGAATACAATTCCAGAGAAGGTGTGCTGAATTGTTTTCCCAGCTTCTGATCCATTTTCACAAAGTTAAATATCATACAATTGTATTTCAGTTCTGCTGGAAATATTGGAAATGTTCAAAGCTACCTTGAAAATTGTTTGTTGTTTTAGAAAATGCAGATTAAATATCTTTCCTATGATAAACAGATGAGGGTGTCTGGTCTCCCATGAAATGCATGGAAAATGTAACACTTCCTAGTTTTAGGATTAGAATTTTTCCAAACAGTATTTCCTGACTGTACAGGCTCACTTAGTTTATCTACTTAAGGCATTTTTCACTTAGGCATCCTAGTGGATTGTGTCAACTGAATAGAGCAACTACAGCTAACTGCGTTACACCTTCTGGGAAGCGGGAAACAGGCAGAATTGTGCATTGTATTGTGTGCCAGGTATGACATCACTGGAATAGAGGGGTATCCAAGGTTTGCACCAGGGGACCATGATGGTTGACAGAAAGCCATCGTCAGTCTTTCATTAT
Organism: Conger conger; assembly: GCF_963514075.1. Taxonomy (NCBI): domain Eukaryota; kingdom Metazoa; phylum Chordata; class Actinopteri; order Anguilliformes; family Congridae; genus Conger; species Conger conger. The sequence goes on along the minus strand of NC_083765.1, from coordinate 32,513,803 downwards.
TTTATTCATTAGCACTGTAATGATAGTCAATAATCTAGATGTCATGTGTCGTGTCCCATGGATACAGGATATTACCGTCCCATTTCTTTCCTCCTATTTGTAATTTGATTTAATCTCTAAACTTGGTTATTTGGAATAGACTGGCAGATCAAAAATCCTGATCATCTAAAGTGAGATCATAAGTAGGTTTCGGCCTAAATTTGAAAAGGTCGCAAGTCCAAATTGGACTCTTTGTGCATTTGAGCAAGGTACTTATCTGAATATCGTACAGAAGCTTATCAAGCTATTTGATATGTGGATAAGAAAGGAATCTTTTTTGTCATGGATAAAAAGTAAGAATATGCAGCACTACAATGACCTGTGTGTGTGTGTGTGTGTGGTGGGGGACAGGGAAAAGGAAAATGTACAGTTGTGGCTTGTGGTTGGGTTCTTGTACTCAGGCACTGACAAAGAGCAGTTGGGGAAAGAAAAGATACTAAATTTGAAAGTGCATTCTGAGGGCCATGATATAGAAAGGCTTTAACCTCTCTTAATCTCTGCTCATTCAAATGTTTGACAACCCCAAACAGGCCCACCTGTTACTGGTACTGCTGCACGGTCAACAGAAACCACCCACAGTACAGTTAGAGAGCCTCCAGTGTTGTGTTAAAATGGGGCCGGCAGAAAAAAAGGAGCAATTTAAAACCGTACATAGCTTATCGTCAGCGATGCCGCCTAAACTGGAGGAGACGCTGGTCCATGAAATTCAGTCTCGGCTGAGAGGACCAGCTCGCCAGATAAGCCCCCACAGCCTTATGTGAGGCCACTGCTGGTGATGGAGGCCCTCTCCTCTAAGTGGAGGCAGCCCCAGAGCCAGGGCTGAAATTATTTCATTTTTTCTTATCTTGACCCGTAGGAGTGGGACACGTCAGCCAGGTGTCATTCATATCTGCTGACCTCGCTGTGTGTTCTGTCATGCACTTTTCATCTATTGAGGAGTAGCCCTCAAGCCCACTTTTCAAATGTCTAGAGAAGCATAAAAGCATACAAGACTAAGTCCTTAATGATTGTGTGCGTGTATGTGTGCTTATGTGTTTGTGCTCGTGTGTGTGTGTTTATAGTCACAAAAAGTAAAAAAAAAATTTTGATTGGTCCCAGCTTAACTTGAGAAAGGAAGCAACCCATATTATGTAAACATCTTATTGACTGCCTGCTTCGTTCCAAATGATGTTTACACACACAAAAGCAGTGAATAAAAATATAAAACACAGAAATGTATTCAAGGAATACCCCCCCAAGGTCTGCTAATAAAACAATGGGCTAGTCTTCTTAAAACTTAACAATGAGTCATTCAATTTTGGCCGCTAACAATGGATCACTTGTGAACTATTATAGTGTAATGTAAGAAGGTAGGTACATGTTCACTTGCTCCAGCTCAGATTTAATTTTCACAAGCTGACAGACAGTACTGAAATCAGAAGGCAATGTTGTGGGCGGTGCCATGTGGATAAGCACAGCCGGCTTACAGAAATCCTCCTGTGTGAATCACGCAAATATTCAGAGATTTGTTAATGTGAGCCACAACAAAGCTTTGAATTCAGAACTAAATATATGCCAGGAATCTGCAACAAAGAGAAAACAATACATCACCACGGAAATTAATTGATAAAACTCAAACGATTTGGACAAGAGAGATGCTCTTCTGCATACCCCTGTTGTAATGTGTGCTTATCTGTCCCCTTCCTGTCTGGCCCTTCACCTCTCTCAAGTTGTTTTTGTCTGCAGAACTGCTGCTCACTGGATGTTTTTTGTTTTCTGCACCATTATCTGCAAACTAAAGAGACTGCTGTGCGTGAAAATCCCTAGAGATCAGAAGTTCCTGAGATACTCAAACCACCCTGTCTGGCACCAACAATCATTTCAAGTCACTTATATCATATTTCTTCCCTATTCTGACATTTTGTCTGAAAAACAGTGGCCATGTCTGCATGCTTGTATGCATTTACTTGTTGCCATATGATTGGCTGATTATATATTTTCATTAACAAGCTGGGGTACAGGTCTAGCTAATAAAGTCCTCACTGAGTGTATATTAATATGGCCTGCTGGATATTAAACAACTAAATTAAAACTTCATGCAGTATGGTTCCTCAATATCAGTGTGATTATCAGCACTGTGGTTATAGCAAATGTTTTAAAAAGATGCTTCTGACTCACAAAAGAGCTTTTCTGGTGCATTTTATTATTTCATAGCCCCACAATCTTGGCTTCCAGTACGGACATAAGATACATTCATCCACTGTTGCCTTAATTAACTTAATAAATCACATACTGTGCTGGTTCTGAAAATGTCGACAGTAGACAGGTCTTTGTTGCATTTTGCTTACAGTGGAACTGCATTTCCCATCTGCTTTCTCCCTCTGCACTGTCCGCAATCTATTGTATCGGAGTAGCTTCTTGAAGCTGTTGTTCTAAACTACTGCTTAGTGAAGAGATGGCTAATTGCAAAAGTGCAGCCGTCAGGTTACTTGGAAACCACCATAATTAAACTTCCACACATTTTCCAGAAGATTAGTCTTCACCAGTGTCATAAGTTTGCAAAATGTATAAAATCTGTAACAGCTGTTTATGAAGTAAAGCGTTTTAAATGTATCGGATATACAGAAACAAATGTCTTTGCAAATACACTTTACACTTTGTAAAAGTCACTTAACAAGGGAAGCTGTCCATTATGGTATCATTTATCCTGTTTGCAGAAATGTTATTGGCATACTGTAATTTCTTTCTGGTTAACCTGGCTCAGATGATGCATTTGCCACAGCCTGATGTCTCATCACTGTCCACACTGCCACATTCGGCGCAATAATTTGATAAGCGCATACCTGACAAGATTGGATGAGACAAAATGCACCTGATTCTAGATTGGAATTCCATTAACCGGTGAGGAAGAAAGGGCCAGCATCTGAAATGCCCTATTCTTTTAAACAACACTGAAATCAAGTCTCGCCTTTGAAGACGTCCTTTTTGGCTGTGATATACATAAACACTGACTGAGAGCTTCAGGTGAAAGCTGAGATTCACCTGCTCCAACCGCCTACAGTAAGAGTTCCTGGTGTTCATTCAGTGAACTCGGTACTCTATTCACTTGTGTGCTTTTGTTTCTACTCATCCTTGTCCTCACTCTCTTTTCCATTTCCCAAAGGTTTTTTTTTTTTTTCATTTTACCTTTCAGAAAAAGCTGTAGCAGAGCAGTTATTAACATACACATGAATTGATTTTGATTGAATCAGTGGCTTTGTGTGTTTTGATTCAGTTGCATTCTTCTGCAAAGTCAGTGGGCGCAGGTATACACAGAGCTGGGCCCTTGCTGTTCACAGCCGCAATTAAAATCCAAATTAAGTTAAAAAGCCAATCCCTGCCTCAATGTGCATTTCAAACAGGAGAAGCAGCTGGTGTGTGTGAAAAGGCCAGCGCTTGGCCTGGATGCAGTTTGTCATTTTCACAGTCAAGGTGCATTGCAAATGTGTTATTTCAGCCCGCGCAAATTCCCCTTTCAGCCCCAGTGAAAGTTCCGCTCGAGAGGACCTGGGTGATTTAAATGCAAAACCCCCAGGATGCAGACACTCTGGTCAGCCTCTTATCTTCCTTTTCCTTGCTCAAGATGGACATCGTGATTACGTGGCAGCTGCCAAACATAGCTTTGCTGAGCGATTTACTTTCTTTCTTCCCCCCTTTTCCTTTTTTTCCCCGCTCTCAAACACAGCGACCGCCCGTCGCCTGGCAACAGAGGTACTTAAATGAGTGCTGCTGGAAGATTTCACTTGCTTTTGCATACGGCGGTTTGCTTACAATACACTTTCAGTGGAATTTCCTCCCAGTACTGTGTCTTTGCTGACTCCACTAGAGTACAGGGCTGTTGTTCGAGTGCCAAAAAAGCATTGCTAGAACAGAGCTCCTGTTGCATGTGTGTTCCTACTGCAACTGCCTTTTGGTATTACTTGCATTGAAGGCTACCTGCTTCAATGTGATCCCACATCAGGAGCAATCCATTATAGTTACAGGTGCCTTAAAGCTTAGGGAACAGACCCTCAAAGATCCATTCATCCATCCATTATCTAACACACTTATTCCTGGTCAGGGTCATGGGTGGTGCTGGAGCCTATCCCAGCAAGCATTGGGCAACAGGCAGGAATACACCCTGGACAGGCTGCCAATCCATTTCAGGGCACATACACACGTCACACACCATTCACTCACACATTCATTCCTAGGGACAATTTAGACTCTCCAGTTATTCTAACCTGCATGTCTTCAGACTATGAGAGGAAACTGGAGTATCTGGAGTAAACCCACATGGACACGGGAAGAACATGCAGACTCCACACAGAAAGGCTCAGGTCGGGCCAAATATAGCACCATGCCGCCCTGCCCTCAAAGATGCAATTCAAGAAATATTGATATTCAAAAATGTAATTAAAATAGCATAACATAGAAGGCAGCAGGGCGTACAATCAAACTGTGAACTGAAACATGAAGACTGTGTTTCTAAATTGTGTAGCTCATTCATACTAGATTAGTTATTTTTCTGTTTCTGAGAAGCAAATTACATCTTGGTTTGTTATAGAAGAGCTCAGTGGAAGTTTACAGAAGTGTTTTTCGAGGAGAGAGGCTCAGAAGGTGAGAGCCAGAATCGAGAGCCAGACATCTTCTCCCAACATTGGGGAAGAAGAAAATCCATGACTTCCTGGAGGAAAACTGTGAATGTGCTTTGATGTCCTTTTCTCTGTGACTTTGGGGGTTATAGCATTTTTTCCGTAGGGGAGGTGTTGCAGGAGCGCGAAATGCATTGCCGTTGAGGAAGTAGGATTAAGGGCTTTTTCACGGTTTAGGATGACGGATAATCGTCTGGCAGCAGATGCAGAAAATCTGTCACAGGCTGATGGGCAGGCTCACTTTTGTTTCTCTGGTCCCGGCAAATTCACATTTCTTCTCTCTCAAATTCATTGTGTTTATTTTTTAATTAAGGGATAAGTTCATTGCTGCAGTATAAAAATAGAGAGGTTGGTGTACAAAGAAACCAATTCATTGAAAGAAATCCCAAAAAAATATATTGTTAAAAATAACAGTAAGTGATGGAGTAGAGAAATAGTGTCATTATAATGGCAAATATCTCAAACTCATGCATTTATTCCAGAATGAGAGGAACCATTACGTGTATTGTGCATATTGAATGTTAGCAAAGGATGTAAAAAATGTTACAGTAAGTAGACAACCATTGATATTTCACTGCAAATGTAACATCTCAAAACAATAGCCAAAGGTATATTTATGCACTGTGTGCATTTTCCCCCATTTTGATTGTGGCTGGCTCTTTCGATTTAAAAATTCTTCAGACTTTACAGAAAGGCCAGTACTCAAATTGTTTTAGTATTTTTATTACTAGCTCATGGTGCTAGTAATAAAATCCACCTAAATAAATACATATTTAGAATAACCAATATTCCAATATACATGTTAAGATCTCAGCTATTATTTAAGTTGACCCCCCCCCCCCCCCCACAATGTGTTTTGGAATATGGAAGATATTAAAATTTTATGTTGAATCACAATATTTTGGATGCTTTCAAATTTGTACCAGTAAAAGGTTGATATTTTAGAAAGAACACAAAAGGCGTAGGGTGGACGGTGTAGCAATTAGAATGTCAAACAGCAAGTAAAACTGCATAAGTTTTAATAAAGGATGTACCAATATATTTAATCAATCAACAACAAAATCATAATGGAAATTCTAATGTACAATATCCATACCAAAGAACCTGAAACTGGACAGGGTCTAAGAGGTGCTACCCTTCCCTTGTCCAATGGGGTAATGCCATTACGATCTGCACTCTCTCGTGCTGCCACAACAAATCTGTCTTTATGTTCTCAGGGCTTCATGTTTCTAACCCCAAAAGTAACAGAGCTGCAAATTTACATTCTAAGGCAAAGAGTATGCTGGCCTTTCCTCATACAAGCCCAAATGAAACGATGAAAAGCTTCCACTCTACTGTTTAACCTGCACACGTGGCAGAGGACATCCATTAGGTCTCCATCCATGTATGGAACCTGACTATGAGGATTAGCGTTATACATTTATTTGCTCAATTTAGAATGCCTCTTTGAATTCAATGCATGACAAAGAAATGTCCAACCATGAAGAGTGTGACTTTCCGTCTTTCCATTTGGAGTGTTTATATTATGAGAAGTTCATTAGTTCAGAAACCAGGGTTTCAAATTCCATGTTTACTCTTGGGGCCCTACTAGGTCCTAGTGCCCACATGTGTTTAGGTGCAGTATTGATAATTCTCTGTTTGCTAGGCTAGCAAGTTAAATGTGAATAAATTGGTAAATATCTGTACAGGCTGACATGTATTAGAACAGACAACATTGGCAGCATCAAAACATCCAAAAAATGAATAAAATATGACATAAATGAAATTTGCCAATATGAAAGGTTTCTATTGATGGACTTGGTTGGTGGGCACGTCACCTTTCCTTTACACTACAAGCACTGCCTGCCTCTGGCCTAATTAGTCATGTATTTCACTTGCCTTCACTTATTTCCTGCAGATTCAGTTCTGCGGGGGTCAGTAGAGCAGATATTCAATAATGTAATGTGAATTGATTGCAGAAGCTCAGAGGGCCCTTCAGGTCTATGACTGGTCTGATAAAAGTGATCAGAGCGCACAGTTGGGAGTGCTCAGTTTCTCAGTGATTGAGTGCTTGTGCGGCAGTGGGTTCACAGACTCTTCTTCATTCCATCTTATTCTCAGGATTTTTTATCTCAGATCTCAAATGCAGTTACTGTATCATTTAGGCAATGAGTTGGCAATAACATTGAATGAGTGTTAATGGTATATGAAGGTAGCCAATGCCTTTAAATTTAAATTCAACTGTGACATCCCCCCAGATCTGCCCCCTTCCCTACCGCCACCTATCATGCAACTGAATGTCATGGTGAAGTTTAAGAAAATGTAATTCAGGGCACATGACTGGTACTAAACACTTGCAAACATTTTATGAACTTCTTATGAGGCCAGGGGTATATAGGAGGTCAATGTAAGTTGTGGTTGTAGTCTGGTTGGAGTTTTACCCTCAGAAACTTTTCACAATGTAGTTTCTATATCCTCAACATAAAATTAATAGAATGGTTTGTATTCACAATATTGCACTGCATATAATATTCCAGAATGTAGCCGGAATAATAAAACCCAGCCCAGAATGTAGTCACGTCAATTTAGTAGCAGTGCAAACCATTACAGCAGGGTTGTGAGATCACCGCGTGCATGAAAAAGCTATATATTACCCAGGGCATCTTCAGAACCCCTGACAAACCGTTTCTCATCGAAACCCTTGCTATTTCTTTAGGAGTGGGGAGACTAATTGAAGAGCCTTATCAATTCACGCCCGCGTGTCTGCAAAGCTTGGCCCTCCATCTTCAAGACAGGAAGGAAGTAAACAGGCCCTCCAAAATGATTTCACAGCTCCCTGGTCTGCCAGTAGCCTGCCTTATGACGGCACATGATTAGCTAGCTTTGTGGGTTGGAGTGATGTCGGTTGACTGCCGGGCACTCCTGTGCTAATATGATGTGCATTGCTGTGACACACAGCTCAGTGGGATTTGCAAGACTTCCAGGAGAACTCTTCTCCAGTACCTGATTTTAATTCCTTGCCCCCTGACTGCGTCAATTAGTTACCTTCCTCTTGGCTGCCGACAAAACAGCAAGCAAATCACGTAGAACGAAAGCAGTCCTGTCAGACTTTATTAGATTCGCCATTTTTGTTTCCCTGTTTGGAGTGTGTGTGTGTGTGTGTGTGTGTGTTAGGGAGGGAGGTGGACATTTTCTTTGTAATAAGGCATTGGAGTGTTTCAGCACCAGAGACCAGGTTGATTCTGCTCGTGATACAATCCAGAAGTGTACAATCAAAGAGAGGGCAGGCTAATCAACTGGTTAGTGACTGTTTAAGATAAAATGAGAAGGGCCACGTACACCACCTGACTATTTCCATAGTGAGAATGAAGGAATGACTATGACCATTTCATTACAGGAATGGCAAAAATAAATTATTGTAAAAATTATGATGTAATTTCTCTTTTTCATCCTCTCATACAGTCTGTGTGGTGTTTACAAAATGTTCACCTAGTTCCGTTTTCTCTGTGCACTGGCTCCTTTTTATTTGCTAAGCCTACAACAAAGATCTTATTCCCCTTGACAGTTGCACCAACATTGCAGTTGCACATCATCATATGATTCGTTCTTTGCATTGGATACAACACTTTGACTTTGAAACCATACTTTTGCAGATACTTTTGCACCTGCATATGTATAGTTATTGGTATGTTATTTAACTAGCTTGCTAGCTCACAGTTAGATAGCTAATGTTTGCTTGCTCGCAAAGTGCCTACCAGCTGTAACTAGCTAGCGATTGCTGTCTCGGTGGATCCATTTACAAACTTCGCAAAGCAATGAAGACCTAATTAAGCAATTAAGTTAGGATATTAAGCCTGGGTAATAGGCTATCTAGGTTGTGGTAACTACCTAGCTAGCCATGTACATTCTGATTTGGATTGGAGCAAAAGGTTGATCCATCAGCCACTGGGTGAGTCAGGCTGTAAAGACTCTTTCTGAGCAAAAGCATGAGCCCTTCCTGGGCCCTGCGGTGGTGGACTCCCAGTTGTGCCATTGCAGGCTATGGCCAGAGGTGAGAAGAGACATTATGTGAGTCCTGTGTCCTGTTGACAGCAGCTGCAGGAGAGAGATCGTGTCCAGCTCAGTCTGGGTTGGGAAAATTAGCCTTATTTTAACTCTTTTAAAAATGTTTCATTTTGAAGTGATTTTTACAAGGATCTTTACCATAATTTTGATTAGGAGAATAATTCTATACTAGTATACCATAACCTTTTGCTCTTTGTAAGCCATACTCATTATACAGTATTAGCCACCAAAATTACATAGTGGGCCTTTAACAACTACATGTGCTAACGCAAATTCGTGGACCTTATTGTAAAGTGCGACCACTTGTTTTAAGTAGATGTAGTGTAAGTAGTATAACTGTATTCTAAAAATTACTCCAAAAGCTTTTTTGCTGGTTTTATTTTTAAGGTGGACCAGAACCAGGCCAATCATGGGATATACACTCAGTGTATCAATTTATTAGGTACACCTGTACACCAGCTTGTTAATGCAAATATATAATCAGCCAATCATGTGGCGGCACTAAATGCAAAGAAGCATGCAGATGTGGTCAAGAAGTTCAGCTGTTGTTCAGACCAAATGTCAGAATGGGGAAGAAATTTGATCTAAGTGACTTTGACCATGAAATGATTGTTGGTGCCAGAAAGGGTGGTCACACACAAGAGTCTCTGGAGTTTGCAGAGAATGGTGCAAAAAAACAAAAAAATCCAGTGAGCAGCAGTTTTGCAGACAAAAACATGTTGATAATGGGAGAGGTTGAGGCTGACAGGAAGGTGAAAGTAACACAAATAACCATGTATTACAACAGTGGTATGCAGAAGAGCATCTCTGAACACGGAATGGGTCAAAACAATAAGTGGATAGGCTACATCAGCAGAAGAACTATACATCTAAAGAATAAGTCTAATAAATACCTAATAAAGTGCTCACTGAGTGTATATGATACATTTTACATTATGACATGACACAAAGCAAAGCTTTCTATGTTTTATTTTGTGTTAACTAATTATACTGCCAACAATGTCTTCACACAAATAGAAAATGCAATTCAACATCATTCATTATTGACAAATTCGTTTCATATTGATATTAAAAGTATGTTTTTGGCTGCTTGACAGTTGTAATTATTTTTCTATCAGTGCCATACATATTTTGAAAATAAAATGTTTTTGGCATCTCTATTGTTACTCATATATGCCCATGCCTTTGTGTTATGTATTCTGGAAGAAACGCACCGTATTTACATATTTCATAATTAAGAAAAAACATGGATATTATTCTCATCAAATCTGACTGGAAACACATGCAGACAGTCCATACATTTTGTGCAGGCAAATAATTGTATGATGATAAGAAAAATAACAGTGTCCCAGGAAACTGCTTGTAAATGACTCACTGTAAATCTATGAATTTGTCTCCCAAGAACCAGGTTATTCATCATTTAAATTAATTGGATTATAAAGTGAATACAAACTGAATATGCTGCAAATTCTGTGACACTTTATACTGTACTATGGAGGATAAACCCTGCAACATTGGTTTGTGGAATTTACTGACTATCATATTGTTTGCCCAGAAAAAGCCCCATGTATCTTAACCTTTGTGTGGGTATTAGTACTATACATATTTATGATAAGGGCAGATTGGGGGCCTTTACGAATTACAGCCTAACATGCAAATATTACTGGTAAAAAGTATGCATTGGGATAGGCACACCAATACTGCGGTCATTATTAAATGTTTTAATCTGGAAGCGCTTGTGGTTTGACTGCTCGTCAACATTAATGTCACTCAAGGAAAGTGGCCACACACAGTGAATTAAACAGCTAAAAATTGATCTGTCGGTGACTTTGCTTTGGCCTAAAGGCTGATCTGCATGGGGCTCCTCAGAGCCTCCATAATGATCCTGGCATTTAGACCATTAAAGGGGGAACTAGCTGAGGGATTATCTATCATCCCTTTGATTCAGTAATCACTCTTCATGGACCCACAGCCATCGTGAATACACAAAGCAAAAAAAAAAAAGGGCATCGTGAAGACCAATGAGTCATTACATATACAGTATTTTATTTACAAATGTTATTTATTAATCAATTTGTTCGTTAATATATTTTACAGATTCAATTCGGATTTTAATCTAACAGAGTTAGGCGTGATCAATATAGGAATTGTATTGTAGATGTTGTACATGGATGTAACATGCTCTGCTAGTTTTCTGCATTGAATTGTAAAGTAGTTGTATTGTCAAATGATTTGTCACAGATCTGATTGATCACTGTGTCATAGCACTTACATAATCAGTGGTGTTGATTAATTAACGCTATGTCACATTACGTCAGCGTACTAGCCTGCATGCAATTTACAAGCAAGCTGGTTATGTACACAGCATAGCCAGGCTTTGTGGCGTTAATTAATCAATACAAAAGTTAGTTAGCATCACCAATCACTTGTAAAAGAAGCACAGTACAATTGCATTGTTCATAGTTTGATGCACCAATAAAATCTTACAAAAATACGTTTTTCATGTTATTTTCAACCATATTATTTATTTTCTAGCACAAGGTCATGATGAGTGAAATGTAAATTTCATGTTTTCCATTATAATATGTAGATTCATGAAAAGGTGAAAAGGTCAGATTTATTAAGCAGTAAAGTAGCAGCACAAAGTAGCTGCCCTCTTAGTTACAGAACAATCTGCCTTTATACTCAAAATTACATATTGCATTTTAATTCTACTGTGCGGTCCTTTGCATTTTTGCCCTGGAATATGAACTGTAATTCCCCAGTGCCCCTCCACTGATTCTGCAAAAAGCACACTCCCCTTCAAAGGATTGCATGTTTGCATGAATATTTTGCTGAAATTAGAGTAGTCCTCTTTTTTGTTATGATGTGGAAGAACACTTATGTTCTGTGAGCTTGGGCTTTTGAGGAGGTAAAAAACAGCTTATCTGCCATGTCCAGACATACAAACTGAACCCTGGTCCCCCACTCCCTGCAAGGGCAACGTCACACTTCTTATTGCCCAATACTAAAATAAGAGTCCTGCTCTATCCTGGAGAATAGCACTTTATCTCCGTGTTGACTGGAGCACTGCTGGTCTGTGCTGCCTGCATCCTCGCATGAACAGCCAGCTTGATTTTGAAATGCATTATTCATTTTCCACTGAATTCCCTTTTCAGATTTAATTCAGTAAGGGCAGTTTCTCTATCAGAAACCTGATTTAACACTGAATGTTTTGCAGTTTATGAGAGTCCATCTGCTTTTTGCTGTGATTACATTCCTGAACATCACTGAACAAGCATTGCGCTAGCTTTGTTGTAGATCAGGGCTTCCCAACCTCGTTCTTGGAGATCTACTGTCCTGTAGGTTTTCAATCCAGCTGTAACAAAGTACAAACATTCAATAGCCCATTCAGGTCATTCAGGTACCAAATAGTAGAATCAGTGCAAATTAGGGTTGAAGTGAAAACCTGCAGGATGGTGGATCTCCAGGATCAGGGTTGGGCGGCCATGTTGTGGGCAGTTGCTTGTGCTTGTGACTTGGCAGATGCTGCGTGGTCACTGGGGAGGGTGGTGCTGAATTAGCAGGATGGGCCTGTACTTGTGAGAGAGCTGTGAATAAATGCCCTCAAGGACCTCTCCGCTCCCAGGGTTTCTGCCAGTGGTTCCTCGCTTCTGTCTCCACAGTCAGACTCCATCGGCGTGAAGAACGGCCATCTAACAACATGCCGCTGAGGCACAATCCTGCTCTGTCCAACAACATTATTCTCACAGCTTACAATAATAAAGTACAGTATGCCTCGCTCCCACTCTGTTCTGTACAATGTAGGGATAGCCTACTCAATCTTTTTTGAATGTTCAGTATTATCCTCTTCCTCACAAGCTTGCAGCCATTCCATATGTTTTATACCTTTTTATTATTGCCCATACAGTGCTAAGTGGTATGTTTAAGCCTTTATGTGTGTTTTTATACATATTATCTGACTTGTGATGGTCATTTACCTTCTGTGTCTTCTGAATTGACAGGGCTTTGGCTTTTCCCATGCTAATGGTTGACAAATTTACCTAATTACCTAATTTTTATACTCTCGTGAAATAGGAAGTGTTGGAATGACACTTTGTTTGATTTTATTTACAATAATTGTGCCTGTGGTTTATATGGTTTATTAAATACGGTTATTTCATTTTGAGGCATGTGAAACAAAAATGACTGCAATCAAATGTATGGGAATACCACATGGAACTGCACATACTTTCTGGTAGGAAGCTCATATTGACATTTTAGTAAGTCTTCCTCCAACAGAAAAAAGACACAATTGCAAGATGTCTCCAGTTAAACGTTTTTTGAAAGACAGCAGAAATTAAGGAACACTCAATGACATTTTCCCCCTATTCTATGGGAAAGTAGCAGCACATAAGATGTTGAAATCCAACCATCACTTACCGTAAAAAAAACATTCCTTTTTCCTTCATTTAAAGTCTGTTTGCATAAAATTACAATAAATGTATGCTTTATGCTAATTGGTATTTGCATGAATTGAAACAATTTATTCTGAATTAAGCAAGAAAGGAAAGTTGAAATTGAGCTCATTAGCATGCAGAATATGTTGTGTTCCACCAAGAGCTTTTCAGAAAGGGAAGCAATTTATGTCATTGATTAAACAAGTTAAACAACGGAAAGTGTGAGAGGAAAATGAACATAACAACTTGTGCTCACACACACGTGTGTGTGTGTGTGTGTGTGTGTGTTTGGATGAGCCATTTGTGCCAAAACTATTGAATCTGCATAAAACATCAATTTATGCTTTTGTTTTGGATCTTGGATACGCCGTACAATTGTATCACCTCTCCAGTGAAAAAGATATTTCAAGAACTGAAATTTGCATTTAGATCAAATTATCAAATATTAAATATATGATATACATTGTATCTATATAGTAATGTAGAATGATAACCATTGTTTTAATGTTGCACCTTTCCCTCAATGAAAAAACCTAGTGGTATGCCTGCGCAAAACAAAATGCAGAATTCAGATAACATCTACATTCAAATATGTTAAGAAAGTCAGTGCATTCTTAGTTGTATAGCCTATGCTACATGATATGGCAGCAGCAGTGTAGTACTGTGCTGATTAAGGAAATGGTCTTGCAGCCTAGTTTCAATTGGTAGCAATGACAATGCCAATGTACTTGTACCTGAATTGCTTCAGTGTAGATCCAGCTGTGCAACAGGATGTTCAAAATGGATGCTGAAATGGGTGGAGGGACTAGCTGGTTGTGGAGCTGTACCTCTAGTAAGTGTACATTCATCTTATCAAGTGCATGTCTGAAATTAATTAGACTTAGCTGAAGTGGTGATTTTTCTTTTTTTCTGTTATTCTTCAGATAGTGGTATTTTAAACAGAAATTGACAAGGAAACATGCACTGGCATATCAATGGAAAATATATTTTTAGGGGAAATAAATATGAAAATTATAACTAATCAGTCTCACCTTTATTATCACAAGTTATGTTCTGCCTCTCACAACATGTTTCGTCTTCGGCCATGACACAAATATCACTATTTTTAATAATTGGGAACTAATTTGGGTGACCTGCTTGGCAATAATAAGACCAAACCCCCAGCACACCCACAATTAATTTATTCCTCTACAGCTGTTGTTGCGCTAAAGCCTAGTGTCACGGAATTACTGAAAGTTGGACATGTCCCAATTCACCAGCGCCTTGTGTTAGGGCTACTGTGCCAATTGAACCTTGACTGTTAAAATAGTGCCCGTTGTTAATGTATGATCTCATATACATGCTGACATGTCTGTCTTTCTTTCATAACTGAATTATTAACACCATTTATCGTAGTCAATTGCATTAAATGGTCAAATATGCAATTAAATTATGAGTTCACATTACACAATGCATTATAAAAAAGAAAAAATGTTTTGGGGGGGGGGGGGGGGGGGGAATTTAATATATCAATATATACACTAAAAGGGTTTGGGGCAGTGGGAAGTTCAACGGGAGTATATGTCCGTTCTGAGAAAAGACGATACAAAACATTCAGCCCTTTATATTAAAGGGGCAAAGTTCCATTCCACATTCAGTCCAAATGGTTCCAAGCTTTTTAAGGCTCCACTCCTCTCTCTCTGGTTTCAATTTCTCTGGGTATAAAAGCCGTAGATTATTGGGTGACGGACCATGATTGGCCTCACTGTAATGTCTGGCGAAAGTGTATTGCATATTGCCGTTTCTGCTTGCGGCTTTTGGTTCCGCCACTCTGGCTTTTAAAGCACTTTCAGTCTGGCCCACATAAGTTAGTCCACAAGGGAAGGTGAGCATTTAGATCACTCCAGCAGTGGAACAGTTCACAAAGTTGTTTGTCCTTGGGAGGTACCGTCTTCACTAAATAGGAAAAACCTGTTATCTGAATTTAGAAACTATGGGTAGCTCATTATTGTGAATAAAAACGTAACTATTGAAACCAAGGCTATCCCAGTATGGTACCATGTTATGTGTCTTCTTAAGGCAGTAAGGAGAAAAGAAAATAGCAGACGGTAACAGGGTAACAGTCTAGTAACACTGGCTGGAGCAGACTTCTGGTACAGCCTTCCTGCTGTTCCTGCCGGTGGTTCCATAGGTCAGCTGACCTCACGGGGAGACATACGATTTATGCAGTCTGCAGGCAACTCTGTGACATGGCCTACAGTTTTACACAACTCTGTGAGTGTCATTACAGGAACTGTGTGACAAACATCATTCTGGCCTGAGGTGGGTCCACCAAGTTCAGGCCACTTGGGTTTCTGTCCAAAGCTCTGTGACTCAGACCACTCATTCATCCTTTTCAGCATCACATTTTTTGCCGTGCAGAAGATTTCTGATGAGTTCTGATTAATATTGACGCACTTGTTTCACAGCATGTAGTATAGCAATTTAGCTACATATTCTTGATGATTAATTTGATTTTAGTAAATAAAGCAGTGTGATCATTTACTTTTTCTAATGTGATCCGAGGCAAAATAATAGTACCACATAAGATACAGTTCATATGAATGTACTTACCTGTCAATATTCAGAGATTATTCAGCTAATAGGCACATTGAGATCATTCAAGGAAAACAAGTTGAGAGCAATGATCCATTCAAAGGTATGATTTCAGTCTTAATTTCATGGCTCACAAATTTGTGTTTTGTGAATTTTAAGTTTAAGAAAGACAGTATTAAATTACAGCTTCCTGTGGTAATTCCATGGTTAATCCTTTCACCAACATTTCTCAATTGAACCATTTAATAGCCCTACCTATTTAGTGAGGTAATTTAGGTCTGATACTTTGCAGAAGTGAACAAAACTGCTCAACAATGTATTTCAACCCTTAAACATTTACAGCTGTAGCATAATGAACCAATACATTGCTCACAGGGAAATGCTTAGTGTTAATTTAAGTTTATCAGAGTTATATTATGAGTCCCAGAGAGATATGTATACTGTTAGAGTTGACTTATCACTATGCTGTTCAGTTTATTGCGTTCCCAATAGGTTTAGTGATCAAAATAAATGTGTACACTAATTGAAAATTGATTGAATTATCAGCATGGGGCTGATTAGCATTTAGTCGTAGATGACAAATAAAAGGAAAAAAAATGTATGTCTCGTGTACATTTCTGTTTGGGAAAGTAATACTTTTTCATTTTAACTATCAAAGTTAAGTGCTTATAAAATACTTAGACTAGACGTAGCTATGTATTCTTACGTATTCTTAAATATGATAAGTGTATTTATATAAATATCTTGAATTGACACTGGAGTTTCCTATTTGAGAAGGTGGCACACAGGGGCCCCCATAATTAATTGGCCCTCACGATGAACTAGGATTTTAAAATGGCATCAGACCAAACTGCTGTAGGAGAGAAGGATAACACTGTAAAATGCGATATAATAAAATAATATAAGAAAGCATTATATTGATTTACATTTATGTTAGATAAATAAGATACTCAGTGAGAACTTTATTAGGTATTTATTAGACTTTTTTTTTTTCTTATTGGTCTTCTGCTGCTGGAGCCTATCCACTTAGAGGTTCAACGCTTTGTTCAGAGATGGTCTTCTGCATACCACTGCTGTAATGTGTGGTTATTTGCATTACTCTCACCTTCCTGTCAGCTTTGACCAGTCTGGCCCTTCTCCTCAGAGCTCTCTCATTAACAAGCCATTTTTGCCCGCAGAACTGCTGCTCACTAGAAGTGGATCCCAGGAGATCAGCAGTTTGAGATATTCAATCCACCCTGTCTGGCACGAACAATCATTCCACGGTCAAAGTCACTTCGATCAAATTTCTTCCCCATTCTGACATTTGGTCTGAAAAACAAATGAACCTCTTGGCCATGTCTGCATGCTTTTATGCATTTAGTTGCTGCCACATGATTGGCTGATAACAGCAAATATAGCAAATATAGTATTTCCCATTTCTGACTAACTGTTAAATAAACTGTTCCAAGAGTTATTACTCCAGGCATTGTGATGAGCAAAGACTTTCAAGTGCATCCTAACAAGGGCCACTTTTTTTCCCGCAGAGTGATTAACATTTAAATTCTGCTCCATTTGTCTTTCCTTTCTTGTGGCTGTCAATAGCCATGAGTGACGGCATTGTTTGGAATCAATGCAGGAAGCAGGACTCTCTGTCTGTTGGCGGACGTCACTCTGAGACTGCAAGGGATGGGTACATGCAGCACATTGTCAAAATGACTAATGCAAATGGCCTTTCCAGGGTGGCATTTCAGAGCCTGCAGAAAACACGGCCTGCTCGTGCAGACAAATGACGCTGCCGGAAGGAATAATAGGAGCGTAATTAAGAACTCTTGGTGATCAAGCGCATCGTCCACTTGATCAGGAAAATGGGACGATTTTCACTAGGCCGCTGATCGTTGATCGGGTTTATTGCACAGAGAGTTCTTTCCCTAATGCTGTAAACCCAATGACAACTCATGTAAAGTGGATTAGATTCAATTAAGAGCTTTAATTGCTCTTGAATAAGCAAGTCTGCCTCCTGGTGAGAGCAATATACGACCGATATCTTTCGTTGAACATCCCCCTTTACAAACCTATTCTGAATTGAGAAATCCGCACTTTAAAGGAAGGGGTGGGGGAGGGTGCTCGGTAATGAATTGCTTAATTTATTCATCTTTTTATAGCAAGCCTCCCCTGCATTGCTTATGACAATATGTTACACCGTGAACATAAATGCCCTGTGGGCAGCAGAAATCGATGTGCTTTGACCCAGAAGTGCATTGGCTCAAAGCTACATTAGGAAGGATAAGTGTAATAAAGGGATATGCCCATGTGTTTCTAACTGAATAATAATAACTGAATGTATAAATTAATATAATAGTGCAGTTAAATAGGAACATAACTTAACTAAAATGTTACACAAGACGTGTACAGCTGTAGAGCAGAATGGTTGGGAAATGGGGTGGGGGGGGTCAATGGTTCAAGGTGTGAAATTGATGGTATACTTTCAAGGTTTCTTTATCTTGATCACTCCCATGCAAATGGCTTAAAAGTCAACATGATGTACAGTTATCGTATATAATTGAGCATAAGCATGTCAAATAAATAATATAATGCGATAAAAGCTGTTGCCAGACTATTGGCTTTGACATGTTCAAGGACACCCATAAATATCCCACATAAATAATGAGGGAATCCGTGGTGGGATGACATGTTTTGTAACAGTATGTCGTCGTGGCGACGACTGGAGAAAGATGATGGGATGTAAACTGTTGGAGGGCCAATCCACCAGTGTTCCCCATCTGTAGGGCTCTGTGCTTTAAAACCCACGCAGTGGGAACAGAATCTTCTCTCAATTGAGAATTTTTAATGGAAAAAATGTTGAAACTGAGTGGTATCTCTACATGGTAGCTGATTTTAGCATTTGTGAATTTCATAAGCTCTATTTAGAGTTTGAATGAACATTGCTCCATTTAAGTCTGCTGATGTCAGGCCAACATTTACAGGATAATTACACTTTTAAAAACATTACATAGACTTTTAGCTCTTTCAAGTATGGCACATCTCAGGATGAAAAATGAGCCATGTTGCGTTAGGTTAAGCACAGAGCCCTGTTTATTTGAACTGTGCCACAAGTTGTGTGAATTTAAACCACTAAGATGCCTTCATCGCATTACTGTGTCGTTCCAGCCGAGTGAGTCCTTTTGCTTGTGTGCCCTTTGAAAATGTAAATTTATAAATAAAAAAATCTTTATTCAAGTGCACTTCAGTGACATTATTTCTCTACCCATTGGCTTGCGGAGTACACTTGTTTTCGCATCTGTGAGTCTGTTGCAGTTGCATTGCAAATTTTTCTTTCTGTGTTTAGTGTATACTTTTTAGAGACAGAGGAATTGAATTTCTCTGGTGTGAATACTCGGGACTAACCAACTCTTTTACCAACAGTGATACTTTCATTCAGCTACATTGCACTATGTAGCAGATGTTCTTACACCGAGCATCTGCTTACAGTTTAAGAGAATGCAAATCCATCTGTAACTGCATCAGACCAAGCGGACAACTTTCCCAGACCAGTGAGTGTATAGGCAATATCAGCAATGCACAAATGGACATCGATAATGCTAACCGACAAAGTCCAAATCTAATCCCAGACAATATCCATTATGTCACAACCTGAATGTATAGGGATGTGCGCATGATGTCATCATTCCTACTGCATTCTGGGTAAACTGAAAGTGTCTGGGCAGTGTGGTATCCCAGGTATGCCACTCACCGAGCTGTCACACAAGACAACTGCAAGTGAACAAAGAGAGTAAAGAAAACCTTTCAACACAGAAATGGAAAAGCTATTGGAGATAAGTCTGAATCTGACCTGAATCACAGAGACTAGTAATTAATTACTTTGCTACTGGCTACAACCACTGATTTGAATACATAGTATATTATACATGTTTAGAGGGCAAAGGAACAAATTTGACATGGCACAAAGTGTGTAATTATGAGGCAGAAATGTGTTTTCACGTCTTGGTTACATTTGTAAAATCCCAGACAATATTCCTGGAGACATTAATTGTGTAGGCAAAGGTAAGATTGTGTAGAATAGTATTGTAGGAGAGAATGCAATTTCAGTATGTAATTAATTCACTCGCAGAGACTCGCAAAGAATTGAATTAAGAATAACAAATGAATTATACAATAGAAAGGCTTTGGTGATGGCATCACTTTAAATGACCCCTCTGGCCAGGAGAGGATGCTGATCTGCCTGCAGAGCAGTGGCCATGAGCCATCCCTGGAGGAAGGGCCATCAGGTCAGTGGATGAAGGGCAAGCGAGGGCCCGACCCGGGAGGGAGCCAGGAGCCACTGGTGGTGGCTGAGACATTACATTACATTACATTATTGGCATTTGGCAGACGCTCTTATCCAGAGCGATGTACAGTTGATTAGACTAAGCAGGAGACAATCCTCCCCTGGAGCAATTCAGGGTTAAGGGCCTTGCTCAAGGGCCCAACGGCTGTGCGGATCTTATTGTGGCTACACCGGGATTAGAACCACCGACCTTGTGTGTCCCAGTCATTTACCTTAACCACTATGCTACAGGCTGCCCTGTAGCAGACAGAAGCAGACGCAGACAGAAGCAGATAATGGGCATTTTTATACTCTGTGTAAATACTGATGATTGGCCAATTGAGGAATGTGTTTCCATCCTATGTCTCTGTGTTTTAACTTTTGTCTCACTTCTATTTTATTCAAAACTATTTCTGGATTATATTTCCAGTGTAGTTAGTTTACAATTATAACATCAATAGCCAGGCTTTTCTAAATAGCTTTCATGATAACGAAAAACCTGTTGAAAACAACCTACTGTACCAGGGCACATGCCAAATCATTACACATGAGGCACATGATGAATTTGTCAACACGGTCCACATTGTGCTCCTGTTCAAGAGGAATGCTATCAGACACATGCGGACGGAGCAGCTCTTGATAAGAGCTCTTTCTCGAAGCTGTGATCAATTTCATTTATTTATGTTTTTTTTTTTCCCCAGTTGAAGAAGAGCCCTTTCACAAGAAACAGCAGCAGGACTTTGATGACACAGTAAGTGGATTGGATGGGGGTTGTTGACAAGAAAGTCTTTCAATTTGAAAATTGATTGTTTTGTGTGTGATGCCACCGCTTGGCCTTTCATCAAGAAGAGCGAGGCGCTATAATGGACACTACGCAGGCACACACTGCACACAGGGGTTCCCGTTTGAACGGAGGTGCGAGCTCCCTGGAAAAGGACTCGGGCCACATTCATATGAGCACGGTGCACCATCAGGGCTGTAGCCTTTCACAGGTTATGCTCTTCCTGCAAGATTAATTGCTGCCATGGCTGCATGCAATTTGCACTGCATTATGCAGATCTTGTTCGTCTTCAAGGATTCGAGGATTTTGGGAAGATCCCAAAATCTACACACGGCACACTTCCCCTACAGTGGTAGCTGTTCAGCTGTCCAGCTGTTCTTGCAAGGAAGTTGGCCATCTGTACACGTTGGTTTTCAAAAGCTATTTATGAAATTGACAGCATTTTGTTGGGCATGAGAACCATACAGCTACATTTAGTAAGTAATTCACCAAAGTGCTAACTATAGGACAAAGAGCATCCTAAATGGGACAAACAATTTCGGTTGAAATAAGGGTTGTTAGGCATTGGGACTGCTGTCTTATTAGTAGGCATTATTCCTTCCCAATATTCGCTCTGGAAAATGTAGGTTTTGCAGCCAATTATCATTTCAAAATGTTTACCCTTTGCTTTTCCATTTTCCTTGAGAAGGTGAAGGACCCATCAAAGTGGGATACCAGTGTGCTCCCTTAATTGAATCGGAAACTATTTACAGATTATATTGCAGGGCTACCCAATACTGTTCCTGGAGATCTACTTTCCTGTAGGTTTTCACCCTAGCAAAGCACACTGCATTCAATAGCTAGAGGTTGTGTTGAGCTGCTAATTAGTAGAATCAGGGGAGGAAATTAGGGTCAAAATGAAAACCTACAGCATAGTAGCTCTCCAGGAACAGGAATGGGCAGCCTTGTTATGTCGGATTGAAAGCTAGAAGTACTTCCTCATGGGTTGGAGATGGAACAGATTGTAAAAAATTCCAGCTGAGAAACTTTTATTGCAGTTTTGCATTATCTGCTGTACACTGGGTTGAGGGTTATATGTCTGTCACTTTCAGTAATGTTACCTTCCCTGCTGACATTTTTCAACAGGGAGAATACAAAAATCACATTTCCTTTGGAATTTGTGGTCTTATCCAAACATCACTGCCATGCACATGCTTAGCAGGACTGTCTAACAATGCCCAAATATAACAAACTGCAGCAAATGTGCAGAAAATGTTCATGTCTTATTGTTTTTTTTTAAATTGTGTCATGATAGAGGTCAACAAACAAAGAGAATGCCTTTCAAAAATAAATCTGAGAAGCAGCTTTACAGTATGTTTTTCCACAATTTCAATAAAAGCAGAATATTACATGAGGCCAGTTGTGTCAAACAATCACAGGCCAAGAACTTACCCGAGGCCAATCTAAATTTTGAATGGAGATTTTCCATACAAAACTTAATCTATCTTATTCTGTGTTTATGAAACCAGCCTGTGTCATTGTTGAAAGAAACACATGAGCAGAACTTAACAATTTTCCTGTTTAATATTTATGTAAGGAGAAAAAAAAAAAGGTTTTGCCCTAGACTAAAAAAGTTTGCAGCGACAGACTTGGAGGGGGTTGCACTGTGGCTTTTACATTTCAAAGCCTTAATCATTCGGCTGGAAAATCATGCAATGATGAAAAGCTATTTTGCATTTCGCAGGCACACAAAATACAGGGACAGCATCTTTTAAGGAGGGCTCTGTTTTACTCATCTAAACATGCGTGTGAAATTACATTTCATTAATTTAAAATGAAATGGAAAAGGGACTAGTACATCTAATTAGCTTTCTGTTGGATGCAAAAACAATTCAAGAAAAAATATTTAAGAAAAAAAAAAAAGATTTATCATGTTCACATCATATTTTGCCATCAGAAGCTTTCAGAGAAATCATTCTCCACCGGATACACATTTGCAGCAACTCACTGTATAGTGAGGAGTGTTAAATTACATGGAAATGCATGAACATAAGAAGTATAGGATTACAAAAGGCAAGTATATAGCATATAACAATATTCATTGTTTCCATACTAGTGTGAGGACAATGTTACAAATGTATACAATGATGAATGTATCTATAACACTATTACATAAGTGGACAGAGATAGTCCAGGTTTCAGAGACAGATGTTCGGTGCATATGTAGCACTGGTTCATAATGGGGTTCTAGCACCTAAACAGGAAAACATTAATTGCATTAGTGGCATTTGGCAGACACTCTTATCCAGAGCGACGTACAGTTGATGTACGTCGCTCTGGATATAGTGATAAGATGAAGGATGAGTCAATGCAAACACATGAAACCACCCCCTTAACCCGCAGTGGATGTCTGGCTTCTGTATCTCAGCAAAAGAATACAAGTGGAAAGTAGAAGTCTGTCAAGTCTGTATCTCAGCCAACTATGGGGCACGGTGTCTAGCCTCAATCTAGTCTGGGTCTCCCACCCGCTAATCTTTTTTTTTTGGCCTTTTTCAGCTTTTATTGGACAGTATATAGTATAGAGAGACAGGAAGAATGGGAGCGAGAGAGAGGGGAAGACATGCGACAAATGTCGGACGGTCAGATTCGAACCGCCGACGTCGCGGCTCGCAATGAACATGCGGTCAGTGCTCTACAGGCTGCGCCACCGAGACACCCGCCCCACCCGCTAATCTCCTGATATCCATGACTGCAATTTATCAGACTTACCCACATTTAATCTAAGTTTGTGTATTCTCTGCTCTGGAAGAGATGCCTGGGATTTCATTCCTGCTCCTGTTGTGGGACATTGTTAGAGTGAGCATACGGATAACTGAATTAGACAAGAAAAGGTCGTATTTATTACATTTGAGGACAATGTGAATATCATTTTTGACACAAGCAAGCCTGCCCACCTCATAGTATGATTATGACATGGTTATTATAGCTGTAGAGCAATAATTGCATGATGTGAACATAATCATATAGCTAAGAAATACTGAATTTTATGTTTCCATGGACCTGGGTGGGTTAAGATTTTTTTGTTTTGTGTGTGTGCTGATATTTATGTTCCTTGTCTTCAGAAATGCTTCTGCGATTAAATGTAAAGGGCATGGTAATTGTCAAATATCACTATCAAATATCCATTTCCAGGTTATAAAATGTTATTTTGTAGGATAGAATATCTTAATCATCTTTTAGATCAATGTATTGCCCCAGAATATACAAATAGTCTGAATATTTGAAATTCTAGTACTGGCAATCTGACTTTTACGTTTTTTATAGATTTTTAAAAAGTATAATTCAGGGGAAAATAAGCCCACCTGAAATTTGAATCCCCAGCTTAACTCTAGGTATTGCAATGTAAGTATTGTCAATCACTCTTATCAGTTTCCCACCGCAGGGAAAAAAACAAACAAAACAGACTGAAAGATCCTTATTGATGTATGAAGGAGCTGAGCTGACTATCAGTTGAACATCAGGGTGCCGGTAAGAATCACATTTGCATGGGTTTCCATTTCGGAGTTGCGGATTTAACAGCTGGTGACATGAGGACACCGCTCCTTCCGGAAAGATCTTCCATCTGCTTCTGTTCATTTGTTTGGGAGATGGAGAAGCTGTTCTCCCCCAACAAATGCCTCCCCCAACTCTTTATAATCCAGTTCATCTCTTGCATCTATCCCTCCCTTCTGTCACCCAGACGCTGCTGTCCAGATCCACTCTGCACACCTTCCATCTTGGTTCTGTGAGGTACGGCCTCCATCGTGGGCTGCCCCACCTGCGTGAAATGAGCGAAACAAGCAAGTGAGGCTTTGGAACCACAGACAGCTTGATCTTATGACTCCATGTCACAGTCTGCCACCATCTCGGATAAAATGGATGGGCGAAATTATAGCCATCGTTCACGGACAATGGAAAAGGGAGGAGACCATTCAGTCTGACAAATTGAGTCTGAAATGGAGTTTTCTTTCTCCTTCCCTGAGACCCCATAACCTGTGTGGGTGAAAAAAATATGACTGTTTCAATTCATCAACAAAGCCAGGAACATTTAATGAAGAACCTGATTATGAGGGTGTCTCCACCCCCCCCTCACGGAAATTTAATTTTGTCAAAGTTTGCTTACTCGGATTGTATAAAACAGATTAAACAGCCAGTTGTGAGACTGGTGGTGGGATAATGCAAAATAATCTATTAGTCTCTTCACATTATAACACAGACAAAGAGGTGAGAACAGTCTATGAATACAGAAGCTGGAATGTGAATTAGCAGGATATCAGTTGTTTATGCCATACTTTTTCTTTTTTATTGAGACCATTATTTTTTTATTGAGACCATTATTTTTTTTTTTGTATTTATCAGTTGCAATGCATGTGATCTCAAGAGCCATCTAGTGCCATCACAAAGACATGCCACTCTCCATTAGAGGCTCTTTCCTCATCAGTTTACTGTATTACCTGGGAACCCCTAGGTGGCTGTCACTAAATCCATGACCTGTATGTCATTTGAATTCATGAGGAATATGTGCACTCCACTACGCCTGAATGGAGAGGTATCAGCGAAAGCACAGCCCGGTGGGTTTGTAACAAGAAAGAAAAAACATACTTTTATTATTTTCATTTTGACCTATGTAAGAGGGCCAGTATTAACTGGAAATTGCGGCGAGAGAGAAAAAATTAAGAGAATATTTATAAGGAGGGGAAGGGTCTGTGAGAACACTGAGTGACTGTTTGAATCCTGGGGAAATGCAGTCTTTAATGAGTTATAGCATGGCCCTGGGCAGCGTGGATTTTTAATGCAGGATTTCTGCCCGCCTCGTTGTGCAAGGTAGTTTGCCTGCATCAACCGTGCATGATGCGTTCTCCACCAACACAATGACTGTCCAGCCCGTTTCGACCTGAATGTCTGTGTATTCCTGAACTGACAAAGGACTTTGTAGTTACAGGATGGGCTTCACTGCACATCCCAAATTGGGGAGAAAATGAAATGAGGAATAAAGAATGGTTTTAAAAATGGCATTTTTGCAGAATGCATTTAAAGTGAAGATTTACAATTGAAATTTAGCTTCACAGGACAATGGCCCATGGGAGTCTGATATTACTTTTCTGAAGAAAACAAGGACGGAAAAAAGAAGTCTGGAGTCAGTTGGTCGATATCTTGAGCTGAATAGTCCTTATTCTCCCTACGAAACACCTTATTATGCCCCCATTTCAAATTTGAGAAGCATTACACTGCAGTGCTCAAATTGGACATCGGCAGCACAATCTCAGAAATGATTCAGCTGAATGAAAGTATAACATTTATTCTGCCAAAATATGCCGGTCTATTATGACAAACTGTGAAATGTACGCTGAATCCACATCTCTGGTTTTTAAAAAGCTAACACAAAAGCAAATGAAAAAACCTTTCCCTAGCAGACTATGTATTGTACAGTTTGCTTAGCAATACAAGCCCTCGGAGGTTTCTCCATCTGAACCGATCTTGTGATGAGTGATGAGAATGATTTGCATAAATTAGCCAGTCCACTCACAAGACAGACTTCTTCCCAGTCGCAAAAACATTTCCTGAATATTCACTCTTTTGATTCAATTGTGTGGGATGCTATTGAAACCGGAGCACCTTCAGGATAACAATAGCACAAACAGCACTTTGATTCAGAATCAATGCTATGTTAATTAAGTATAGTTAGGGGAAAGGGACTTAGCACGAAAGTCATTAATTAAACCTTTGATGTATCCACTCATAAGTACAATGAAAGACCATCAATTTGTTTTTCATGCACTTGCATTTACATTATTTAAATGTGTAATATTTTCTGAATAATTATGGTAATGTCGAAATATGATGCAAGTCCTTTCATTGGTAATTCTAGAGAAATGGCTCTGATTGCACAACTACTTGAAGAATTAGGCTTTATACACCTGAATGTGTGCAATACGTAAAGATACACAGGGGCCAGGGGGAGGATCAAATAGCCTTAATCAGGGAGCTATTGTTGATTATGCCTATACTGCGCATACATCATAAAGCTCAGGAAGAACTTCCTCTTCTTAAAATATTCACATATTTTTATGTATTTTCCACAAGGTACTGTAAAGAGATAGTAAAATTTGCTTAAAATAAATGTTTTAAAAGTGCAAGTAAAGATGGGAGCAATAGATCTCTAAAGACCCTGCACAGTTAGTATTTTCTACTTTGAAAGTGTTCATCAGAGGGGTGGCACAGTGATGCAGTGGGTGCCTCATAGCGAGAAGGCTTGCATGTTCTCCTCATGTCCACGTGGGCCTCCTCCCACAGTCCAAAGACATGCAGTGTATGTTAATTGGAGAGTCTAAATTGCTCCTAGCTATGAGTATGTGAGAGAAGTGCTCTGGGACGGATTAGCGACCTGTCCAGGGTATGTACTTGTCTCTCGCTGGGATATGCTCTAGCACCCGTCCCGGACCCTCTCCAGGAATAAGTGGAGTAGATGATGGATAGACATGTTCATTAGTTCATAAGAACATTGCTTAGCCTGTCCAAATATGGGGGTTTAAATAAAATAAAAACAGACCCATGGCAACCATGTTTCGTTTTCGGAATGCAATTTGAGCACGGTAACCATGTTTTGTTTTAGTAATGCAATTTGCGCATGGTAACCATGTTTTGTTTCAGTAATGTAATTTGAGCATGCCCTATTTCTCTATTTAAGCATTCTCTAATCAAACATTCTGTTAAATTAAAGGCAAACCAATGCTCTTTGTTTCCGTGTTAAGCGATTTATCCGTCAATGTATTTCAGTTGTCAGCTTTTCCGTAGCAGCTGTCAACTTCTAGTTGATTTTCTTTATTTTCATTTGACCTTTATTTAACCAGGAATACATAATCAAGATTGAAATCTCTTTTGAAGGGGAAAAATAGATTTATTTGAAACTTCAAGCAGCCTACTGTTAGCCTACTGTTGCTTGTTATTTCAATCATTCCCACTATGATATGAAATCAATTAATTAAATAAATTTAAAAACTCTGATTTTTCAGCTTTCTTTGGTTTTCCATAACGTTCAACAACTTTGAATGACTGCTCCGCCACTCAAGAAGACACACACTCTGCATTCCTGATCAGTAATCCCTAGTATTTCCCCCTTAAAATTCAGCAGAAATATTTCCCCCAGCTAACAGCACAGTTGTAAAAGAGGCTGGTTCAATAAGTACAAATTAACTGTGGGTGTGATGGGTGTTTGGTTTAATTATTGCAAATCAGACTGCCCCATTTCTTTCCCTTTAAAAACAATGCATTAGCATCACAGCAAACCAATAATTTTGTGTTGGCCAAAGACCAAGTGAATTATGAAAGATAAGAGTCTCTTAAAGGCCGATTAGATTAGGGAACTGCAACATCTAAATGCTAAATATATTATTATGGCCACATCCCAAGTGGCATAATAATAATAATAATAATAATAATAATAATAATAACTACTATCATTATATTTTTTAAATATTAAATGTTCATGACAACAGACAGAATTTAAAAGGAGGAGTCAATGTTATGCCCCTGCCTTTATATTGGATTTCCAGTGTATAGCAACAACAAATGCCGAGGGGGACAGAAAATGAAATAAAAGTGAATCTCAGTTTGACCACCTTCAGTTCCATGGATATTACATTCCGTTTAATATGTTTTTGATCAATTCTGTGCTGAGGATATGGCTGTCTCTCATATTTTGAGCCCCGGTTTTGAAGGATGTCTATAGACTGACCCATGGTATTGTAACTGAAATTTTATTTCTGACAGCAACACAAATTACCTGTTCACTCGAGCTCAGTGGATATTCATCCTCCCCCTTGATATGAAAAAGTATATCCCTTTCCTCTCAGTATCTGCCACTGTCAGCAACATTTGGCAGATTTTCACAATTAAAATAATTGCACAGCCCCTAGTTACTTCAATAGTATTTAGTATGTGGATTAATATTGCGTTGCTTTCCCTGGCGAGCACAGATATTTTTAGGACAAACCAATAAGGGACGCTGGGTAACTAGCCCTGACTGAGGACAAATCACACCCTTGAAGTCTTCCCACAAATGGCTACAGCATATGGGCTGGCACCAGGGGCCTACAATAGCAATTAGCATTAGCATTAGTCTAAGACCCATGGGCCTGCACAGGCCAGGGCATGATTACTGTGAGCTGGGATTCAGAGACACAGGCCGTTATTTAGTCTGGGCTATCAAAGAGAAGTGTTTCCCTACCCTCCATTTTGTGTTCCAATGAACACAAACAGTGAGGCTTCTAAACTGACAGAAAAAGAAAATGGCTCCCTCCACATATCCAACCTCTTATTGCTCACATGCTCTTTGAATAAACCTTTGGGTGAATTCTAAGCAGGACTTCATCATGTATATGTCCAAGCATGAATTGCAAACAGTTACAGTATGTGACAAATGGGGAATCCTATGTGGTCTGTTGTTGAAGTTAAGACCCTGAGATGGATATGGCATGCTCTGTAGTGTGCTCTGTCTGTACATCAGGACTGAATCCTCTGGAGGAGTCCCGTGCCTGCACAAGATACATTTGCATGTAAGACAGAGCAGGACAATAATGGGGAAAGGCTCGTGGGAAAACTAGCAAGTGAAACAAATTAGCCGTTGATTATCCTCACGCCTTAGAGACCTTTAGCACTGATTCTGGCACCATTGAGTGGGCAGTGAATGGACATCACTTGTAGCTCTACAGTCATTTTCACATGCTGCATTGTTACACTCGTGTCTGCAGATATACACTCAGTGAGCACTTTATTAGGTATTTTACTTATTTCTTCTGCTGCTGTAGCCTATCCACTTAGAGCTTTGATGTGTTGTGTGCTCAGAGATGCTCTTCTGCATACCACTGTTGTAATACATGGTTATTTGTGTTACTGTCACCTTCCTGTCAGCTTTGACCAGTCTGGCTATTCCCATCGGACCGCTCTCATTAACAACTTATTTCTTGCCACAGAACTGCTGCTCCCTGGATGTTTTTAGTTTTTTGCACCATTTGCTACAAACTCTAGAAAGTGATGTGCGTGAAAATACCAGGAGGTCAGCAGTTTCTGAGATACTCAAACCACCCTGTCTGGCACAAACAATCATTCCACGGTCAAAGTCACTTAGATCACATTTCTTGCCCATTCTGACACTGGTCTGAAAAAAGCTGAACCTCTTGACCACATCTGCATGCTTTTATGCATTTAGTTGCTGCCACATGATTAAATATTTGCATTAACAAGCTGGTGTACAGGTTTACCTAATAAAGTGATCACTGAGTATAAGTTAGTGAACATTCCTTTCATGTGTAACAAATGCATTTATTGTAATAAAACTAGCGAATAAACTCCCACTCTGTAGGCCTACTGTAACTGTGAATTAAAGTATTCAATATGCTGCTAGATGTTCACAATGCTTAGCCAGACAAGGTTACTAAGCAACAAAGCTGATCTGTAAGTTCTGATGGCTAGTTAGCTATAATAAGATTACCATATCTGAATTGCTGCATTAAAATATAGTTTATAAAATATAAATAAACAGACAAATAAAAAATATTTATTTGGTTGATTTGCCAGTTCTTGCTGTTTTTTTCCCCAGCGGCACCCATAAAAGATGATAATTGGCTTACTGGGTTGTGACAATTCTCATGTGTCCAAAATATTTTGACCTGAGGATACAGAGTACTCTGCAAATCAGGAGATGCACCGTTAACAGTGCAGATATTGGTCTCATGCCATATCAGCTAATTACATTACATTACATTATTGCCATTTGGCAGACACTCTTATCCAGAGCGACATACAGTTGATTAGACTAAGCAGGAGACAATCCTCCCCTGGAGCAATGCAGGTTTAAGGGCCTTGCTCAAGGGCCCAACGGCTGTGTAGATCTTATTGTGGTTACACCGGGATTAGAACCACCAACCTTGCGTGTGCCAGTCAGTTACCTTAACCACCATGCTACAGGCCGCCCCAGTTGGTAGCGGGCAGTAGGCACTCTTATGAGATGGATGCTTGGGGGTTGGACCCAAAATGCACGACTCAGAAACAGGGGTGTAGTAAAGTCCCGTCAGGGCTTTATTCAGGGAGTGTCCAGAGAGCATAGTAAAAAAAACAAGCAATGTTCATACACGTAAAATCCAGCCAAAACCAAAGTACAGTACGGAGGGAGAAGGCAGTCTCGTAATTGGTACACCATGCAAAACGTCCGGTAGCCAGGAAAGCTGTCAGTGGGGCAGAAGTACAGGCAGATGGTAGGCAGGCTCAGGTTCGAAGTCTGTTCCGCGGGGCAAAAGCACAAAGACAGCAGGCAAAGTCGTGGTACAGACAGGCAATGGTGAACAAAACAGAAGTCAATAATCAGGCTTGGATTGTAACAGGTAGACAATGGCTTGACAAAACCACTCAAAAGTGCACTGACAAACAGGGGGCAACAATTTTGAGCTGGCTGAGCTTATAGGCAGGTGTAGACAGGTGTAGACAATTAGCTTGAGAGCAGCATGAGAATGGAAATCAGATGTGGAGGATTGACAAGTTAACAAGGTAATTAGTAATCGTTAGTACTAAACCTATCCTGCCCTAGCATTAGTAAATTAGTAAATGACATGCACAAGAAACGTAAGGTAACATGAACACGTGGTTAGAATGTTAGTATTACCCAATCCTGATCTAAAGTTAGTAGATTAGTAAGAAGACAAGGGAAATTGAAACAATTAGGGTGTGAGTGACAGAAAGGGAGAGAGACAAAGCAGGAATGCAAGATTTGCAGAAAGACACAAAAAAGTGTATGCTAATCAATGAACAGTACAACATAACATGAAACATAAATTGTGACATAACAAGTTTGCAAAACTATGACAATAAACTATATTACGTGACATGACAAGACTAACATAATATGTGACATGACAATGACATAACCAAGACAATAACTAAACATAAAACATGACATGACAAGCATGAAACGTGACATCTTATTCACCAATGAACAGATTCAATCATGCCCATGACTGTAAAAACACCTAACATTGCTTTTGAACACTAGAGCGTTATTAGTCCAACAGGGTATATATAATGCTGTTTTTCAGAAAATCTATTAATTTTCAATAGATTCACTGGATTTACATGACTCTGTAAAACTATGAAAGATGAATAAGGGGGATATACTTGTTTATTGATTGGACTGCTTATGGATTGGTTTACTTGTCATACATATTTAGAATACAAGAACATTTAAATGATTTAAACAGCATTTCAGTCCGTCTGGGCTATTTAGATTGGCCCTGTTGATACCAATCTTTTCTTCTACAGAGCCCCTCTCATACATTTAAATAAACAGTCAATCAAATGCTTGAACCAGCAAAACAATATTTGAAATATGCTGTATACCATGACCAAAGAACATGTGTGAAGCAAATCAATCTACAGTATATCCAGTGCTGCATATTCTGAAAAGACTCAGTTATCCAATCATCCAGTTAGTTCTAGACATACCTCCTTTCAAAATGAATATCATAAACCAATGCTTTTACATGGAAACTAATATTTTACATATGTGAAAGAAAAACATTATGCTGTATGCTAAATTGATGATTTTTGTTACAAAATGTTTCCCCATAATGCGATTCTGACACAGAGACCTCCAACCTCTGCTGCTACTGCCCTTTATTTATAAGCTCCATAGGAGGACGTCCTTTGAAATGCATGACTGACCTTTAAATTGCATTAATGACAGCCATGTTGATCTTAATCTTTCAGATCTGTATCACTCAGCCTTGAGATACATCACCAACTCTATTTTTACGACTCATCATCGCACTCTATTCAACATGACTGGTTGGCCGTCCCTTACTTTGCACAGGCTACAACATTGGTACATTTAAATTTATAAGAATATTTTAGGCAAATTTCCGACATACTTAAGTCAGAAGTTTTTATTTTTGCAAAGCAGTCATAACCTGAGATGGCACACATGGCCTCAGTTTAAAGTCTTTTCATCAGAGGATGTGGTCCTTGGTCCTGGAACGAGCTGCAGGCCAAGATCAAACTTGATTATCTTATTTCATTAAACAATTTGAAATTGAGAATAATGGATGTTCTCACGGTTATCTGCAACTGTTTTAACTAACACTGATGTGTTTATGTCACTGTTTCCATGTCTTATGTTGTCGTATTGTATTTATTGTAATGCACTTGTATGTATCTACATACTTATGTATAGTACTGTATTGTAATGGTTCTGTGATTGTTATTTTGTAATTTTATGCTGCTATGCTTGGCTAGGTCTCATTTGTAAAACAGGTTTTAATCTCAATGTGACTTCCTAGTTAAATAAATTCACTTTCAGATTACAGAACAGACTGAAACCCAAAGGCTTAATTTCGTTGTTTTAAAAGGTCTGTAAGATCATTTTTGCTTATAATTTTTTCTATTGTTTTTGACCTGGTGCCTTTGGATTTAC
This sequence comes from Conger conger, assembly GCF_963514075.1. Lineage (NCBI taxonomy): Eukaryota > Metazoa > Chordata > Actinopteri > Anguilliformes > Congridae > Conger > Conger conger. The sequence continues at coordinate 32,480,490 of NC_083765.1, read as the reverse complement.
ACAGTGAGCCGTATCTTTTTTTGATGATGCAAATAATATGCAAGTATGCGAATAACTATTCAGGAAGTGGAACTGTGCAAATATACAGGTTGAAGATGGAGATCCTACTATTTATACTGTATATTATACAAGGATTTTCACTCATTTTGGTATATTGGTAAGGTATGCTAGTTATAATCTTTCTCTGTTTGTCCTAGTGCCTGTTTACCCAAAACAATGTGTTTGTGAGAGCAGCTGAGCATATGTAATGGATGGAGAAAATGTATTGTTTGTCACATCCATAGAGCACTTTGACTACATGTGATAAACATATTGCCGAGATAACAGAGAAAGCCTCAAATGGAATTTTAAACAAGCATCTGTATTCTGATTATATGGTCACTGTGTTTGCACTAGGGCTTAGGGTCATATACTACTATGACTAATAATGCTAATAATAATAACAACAATACTTGGGGATTTATGTAGTGATCGATAATAATTACCTCCTAATATTTTAATATAGAAATCCTGTGAAATATCTCTCAGACCAAAAACATCTCACTGCCTGATAACCTCATCTAGCCACTGTACAACACCTTACAAATTGAACTACCTGATAATAACCTTTGATGGAACATAAAGGCATTCTAACATTATTATTAATATAGCCCGCTATATGCTGGATGACATGTTACGAAGATTTGTATTAGGTGCAGTAATATAGGCACCCTTGCTAATGTGGGATTCCATTCTTGATAAAATACATCATATTCATGAACTTATCTTGAACAGACAGCCAACGGGAACATTCACCAACCAGCCAGCACGGTGGGTTGTTAAAAATTAGTTTCACAATTTCAATAATAATTAAAGCGATAACAACACCGTGATATGAGAACAACGTGCTTGTACAGAGTCCTGATAATTCATATTCATTTACCAGCCGAATCTCCAAATGAATACACAAAATTAAAAAAGACCCATTTAAGTGACACATACATTGACGTGCTATGCATTGACGTACAGCCGGCAGCTTCATAACTGAGCATTTAGTGAGTAATCTGCACCCCCAAATAGCGGAGAAAAGGGTGAGGACGGTTCTGTAGCAGCCTGTGCATTCATTTCTCCAGTCTCCATCTCCTCCTGCATTTACATGCAGGGCCAGCTGCCTCCAGCGTGCAGAAGAGTGATTGCGTTCTATCTGCCAAGGCAAATTGACAGCTCCTCACCCACAATCTTGTCCTCCTCATCCTGGCTGCCGGTTTCCTTTGTATTTCATCATTAAGGGACAGTGCTCTTGATTAGCTCATTGTGTGGAGGGTAGACTTCCACGCATCTGAAAAGACAGCTGAAAGGACCACCACTCTCCTGGTTCCATCCCTTTCATCTAGGAACAGAGATGGTCGCTGCGATAGAGTTTAAGGTCCATTTTTACATATACTGTACAAAAACAACTTCTATCCAATTTACAAGCAGCCTCTGGGACAGGGGATCGTCTTTTCCGCATTTGTCGGTTCATTTCTGTTCAGCGCACGCATGCCGTGCCTTTTTATTTCAGATCAAGTCAGCCGTTTTATCATCTGTGGTGGCATTGTGGTTGTTTTCCTCATTTTGATTGGCAATATAATTTTATGAATATGAAAATGATGAGAGACAAGGCAGTCGCAGAGACATTGCTATCATGTATCTGTAAAATGTGGAAATGTCCCCACAGATGGAAACAAATATCTAAGTGTGTGTAAACGGAAATGATATTGACAAAGAATTACCATAAAGTTTTAGTATATGCTAAAACTTTTTTCCATCACAACACTATCTACAATATCTAAAAGTATATACAGAGAAAAATAAAAACTGCTAAATAATTTAAATGAGAAATTCAGATAAATATATTTGATATTTATTTTTACTGTAATTTCCCCTTTTTTGACCAGAGAAAGATAACTATTCTAACCAAGCCAAATAAAGCAATTTCACATGAAAACAAGGTTTCAGCTGCTGCTGCTTCTATAGGCCAATATTGACCGACTTATTTCATATTTCAAAGCACAGAGACAGTAATTCTTTAAAGTCCAGAAAGGGACTAGCCATCATTCAGTGGTGGGACATTCAGTTATTAGCCTATGAGTATCAATGCATACCTTACTGTCACAAACCTGTTGCCACTGTTCTTAGGCATGCCCTAAAGGCATGCCCTAAAATTACAGTATAAAACAGAAACCTAGCAATAGCAGCAATAATTTCATGCATCTCAGTTAATTCGTACAATTCTGTCACTCAGGAATCAAATGAAACTGACTTCCTGAAATAGGCCTTTTGACGTACAGATAATCTTAACTTTGAGGCATAAACTCTGCCGCATTTCATTAATACTGGACCCAGAGGAGCATTGATGTGTATGGATGTAGAACTCTGTAGCATGCACTGTAGACATTTTCAGGTTGCCGGTCTATTTGATTGGTGCTCCTAGGGTCTGACATGTACAGTGGAGGAAGGGGACAGTTGTGGGGTATTGTGTGCTGGAACTGACATTAGCAGGAGGGTTGGATGGAAAACAGCAGGATCTGTGTTCATGCAGGCACTGACTAAATAGCACCTAATTCAATGTCCCAGTTCTAGTGGAAGGATGTTTGCTTTGGTATGGGGGAAATTGGTCTGTTTTGATTGTCGGGAGAGCCAGGCTTGAGTCCATCCTATTTCTCATTTCACTAAAAGTAAACAACTGAAACAGAACGAAATGGAACAGACCTTGTGTGGTTCGGTGTTCACCTTTGGCAGACTAAAGTCAGGTCCATGGGGGCAGGACTGGGCCTAATACATGGGTGTGAAGCAGATAAGCTGATTGCAGTTGTGTGTGTTTACTATACAGTGGGCTCCAGAATTAATGATATAATTAATGAAATATGCAAAAATATAGACAGAAAAAGACAACACATAACTTCAGGTCAAATAAAATATACAATTTATACATTTATAAAACAAATCATATTTTACATCTTAATTTTTAAATAATTAAGTCTTACATTTTTCAAGTTAAACAAATATTTCCCCAAAAAATAGGTTCCTCAATTATTGACACCCCTGGCAAAGATGACAGCCATGAGTCTTTTCCTATACTTTGTATAAAGGAGCACATTTGGAGGTATTTTTGGTTATTTCTCCATGCATCACTTTTCAGAATCATTGATAATCATGGGATACCCCCCTCACAGATCACCGATTATTCATGGGATTTAACTCTGGAAACTGAGATGGCCATTGCAAAACATGGTTGTTGTTTTTACTTAACCATTTCTGTGAGGATTGAGATGTACAGTACTGTGATTTCTGCATTTGCAGTCTTAGGCACCCTAGATTTTATTATATATATTTTTTGTGTGTGTTAGTATAAAAAAACACATTTGAGATTTCCAAATATTCATTTTCCAAAAGATTAAATTTTACAGAGACATTTTTGTATTTAATTTGAAAAAGTAACATATTACTGTAAGCAATTGACTATTTTTTCCATAAAAACTTGATCAAGGCTGTCTGAGATCAGAAGCAAGGAGCCAACCAAAGTCTGCAGAAGAACTATGGCAAGTTCTCCAACATGCTTGAAACAAGCTCCCTGTTGATTGCCTTATAGAACTGCAGGAAAGCGTTGGCTATCTCAGAGAAGTGATGCAGTTTTAACGCCGAAGGGTGGTCACAAAAAATATTGATTTGATTCAGTATAACTATTCAGTCAAACTATTCTGCCAAATTACTAAAATGTAATGTATAGTATGCTTATTTAGGACCTTTCATTGAATTATTTTGGAAAGAATCTTATCTGTACAGAATGTTATGCAGGTGCCTAAGACTTTTGCACAGTACTGTATGCTTGGAGTCATTGTCCTTCTGGACAATCTACCTATGACCAAGACTCAGCTGCCTAGCAGAGAGAACCAGATTTTCTGCCAAGATTTCCTTGTACTTTGTTGAATTAATTGTGCCAATGATCTTAAATAGTTCCCCTGAACCACTGACAGCAAAACATCTCCAAAACATAAATGACCCACCTCCATATTTCATAGTAGGCAAGAGGTGCTTCTCCTTGCATGCATTCCATTTTGTCGGCAAATTTTTTGATGGGGTGTATGCCCAAACCATTCAATGTTGGTCTCAACTGCACTAGGTCTCATAGCACTCTCTTCCTGTCATAATTCCAATGAAGTTTGGCAAAAAAAGATTTTGATCCTTGTGCTCAGTAACGGCTGTCGTTTTGCCACCCTTCCAAATAGTTTGCTGGTATGGAGGTGCCATTTTATTTATTTATAATTATTTTTAGACGTGGTGACCTCAAGACACAACCAATCTCTACAATTCTAAAACTGTGATCTTTGGGTTACTTGTGAAATGCCATCACCATCTTCCTTACCATCCGTGGGGATAATATGTGCCTGCCTCCTCTTCCCGGCACGTTTCCAACCATTTCACATGTTTTCTGCATTTGCATTCTTGCCCTTACTGTGGTAAGAGATATGTTTAATAGTTTATGTAGTTTTTCTGTACCCATTATCTCACTTGCTGGTCAATTATCATCTGTGTGTTCTGAATTGTTACCTCATTTTTATACTGAAGTGATGGAATGACACAATAAATGTAATTCAGACTGAGATTAACAGAATCAAAATAAAATTGTTTTGGCTATTTCACATTGTTTCACAACAGTTAGGGTGCCAATAATATTAAGTACAAATGAGATTACTAAATATAAAACATTAACACAGGTTAATTGTTGTGCGTTTGAACATAAAATATAGACCATTATCATTATTTATTATATGCAGTGTTTTAAGTGTGAATTAAGTGTGCCAATAATTCTGGTGCCCACTGTAACTTGTGTATTGCTAAGCAACAAAAATGGCAGGTGATTTGGAGAATGGGGTCTTAGTAAATCATTAGTGATGCTGTTTTCGAGGAAAGAAAAATGTGTTATTTCCTTGAAAGCACAGGCTTTGGCATAATACAGTTTACCCAAAGCATGCAATTTAAACATGCCGTAGCTGTCATACTTCACATAAATACTAGGCCCGGCCGTATCTTTTATTTTACACAGTCGGTAATCGGTGTACTATAGAATCCTTGTCGGCGGGTGTTCTTTTTTTTATCAAAATGTCTTTTTTTTGGTCGATTTGATGGATGATGAGATCACAATGGATGAAGAGAATGCAGTAAGCAATGCAGCTTATTTTCTAGAGGCCTCATCAGTCAATCTGAACACCTATTCTAAACCACGGTAACAAAAGGAGGGTCTCCGTTCACTCAAAGGTGTTTTCAGCCTTGCTGTACAGATAGCATTTTGTGTTGCGCTGCCGAATATGATAATCTAATTACTATGTTTTATCAATCCTGACACCCCGATTATCTTTTTTAGCGTGGCTGTGTGGGAGGAGAAAGAGTGCATGTCATCATTTTCACGGTGCAATTTTCCCTGTAACGAGAACAATTAATAAACGTGCCATTCTTATCACAGTCTGAGTTCTGTAGACAGGTCCATTTAACATTGCCCACAATTCAAGGCTGTGGAACCAGCCTTTTCTAAAATGGACAGCCACAGGTCAGCTGTGGTCTTTCCCCTCCGCAATCAGTCCTTCATCAGAACTGAAGTTGGATAATGAATTCCTTCAGTGATAGTCTTACTAACTGTCTGTACTTTTGGACAGCTGAGTTTATTTTGTGACTACTGGTCAGTTCTACGGATAATTCTCTGCTATATTACCCCTCAAGGAGACATTTGCATAATATTCACAAAATAGATCAATAAAAATGCGGAAAGGAATTCATGACACTTGTAATAACTGGTGAACTAAATGGAATGTGCGGTATTTAAAATGTAAGACAGCATTGACCGTGAAAAATCCGCTGAACAATATATGAAAAATGAACATTTGACAATTGATTGGAAAGATCATATTAAATTAGTCCGTAGAAAAGTAACAAAATCACTTGGTGTCATCCATAAAATCTGTCCATTGCTTCACTAGTGCTGTCTTAACTCTGTAGCATAGCCTTATTTACCCATATACAGTGGATTTTATTTAATATAAATTGAGAAAGGCTGCATATAATAAACATGGATAATGATCTCTATTTTATGTTCAAACATATAGGAAAACTATGTACATACTTTTATTACAATACATTTACTGTCATGATTCAATGCTTTTTATTTAGTAATCAAATTTCTGAAAACTACAGGTGCCAAAAATTGGCACCCCTAAAATTAAAATCTAAGAAAGTGAAACAAAGTGAAACAATTGGCAATACAATTTCACTTTAATTTAGTTCATATCAGTCTAAAGGAACTAGTATCATTCCATCACTGCCTGTTTCACAAGAGTATAAAAATGTGGTAACGTGGATGCAAAATCCCTTTGTCGGCCATCAGCATGGGAAAAGCCAATGAACTGTCAATTCAGAAGACACAGATGGCAACTGATCATCACAAGTGGGGTAATGGGTAAAAACATACATAAACAGTTAAACATACCACTTAGCACTGTAATGGCAATATTAAAAAAGGTAAAACATATGGAATGGGTGCAAACTTGCCAGGAAGAGGATGCAAGTGCAACTGAGCACAATAAACATAACCATGCATTTTGAGTTTGCCAAACTGCAGGAATTATGACTGGAAGAGAAGGCTATGGTCAGATGAGACCAAAAATTTTTTTGGCCATATACACCATCAACATGTTTGTTGGAATGCATACAAGGAGAAGCACCTCATACTTACAAACATGGCAGTGGGTCATGGATGTTTTGGAGATGTTTTGCTGCCAGTGGTCCAGGGGAACTATTTAAGATCAATGGCACAATGAATTCAAGTATCACTTTGTTGTACGTCGCTCTGGATAAGCGCATTTGCTAAATGCCTGTAATGTAATGTAATGTACCAGGAAATCTTGGCAGAAAATCTGGTTGCCTCTGCCAGGAAGCTGAGTCTTGGTCATTGGTAAATTGTCCAGTAGGACAAAGCATACATCACCATCCACAGATAAATGGATGTGTGGTTGAGTAAAAACAGCAACTGTGAACTGCAATACTGCAGTATATTGTAATATTGCATGGGCCACTACATACCCCACCTCTCTTCATAGAATATTCATTCCTGCAGGAAAATTGTAAGACTAATTATTCATGCTAACCGTTATGAGCTATCGTCCTCACTTTTTGATAAACAGAGTATACTGTCTATTTTTGATATTAACATTCATATAACATGCTCTTTCATCTACAAATATTTGCATCACCCAGAATCCCTTTCTATACCCTGCCAAGATCTATTCTGCCTTAATTCTCAAGTTCACACATATAGCAGTAGACAAGCCAATAATTTCATCTCTCTCGTTCTCTCCTCTTATTGCTAGTTTTCAATTTGATAGAGGTGTATACTTATGGAATGAGCATTCAAACCAATACACTCACTGAGCACTTTATTAGGAACATTTACTTTATTACACCGACTTATTCATGCAATTATCTAATCAGCCAATTGTGTGACAGTAGGGCAATGCATACAATAATGTAGATGGGTGAGGAGCTTCAGTTAATGTTCACATCAACCATCAGAATGGGGAAAAAATGTGTCCGAAGTGACTTAGACTGTGGAATAATTGTAGACAGAAACGGCTTGTTAATGGGAGACGTCAGAGGAGAATGGCCAGACTGGTCAAAGCTGACAATAAGGCAAATAACCACACATTACAACAGTGGTATGCAGAAGAGCATCTCTGAACACATAACACATCATAACTTTAAGTGGATAGGCTACAGCAGTAGAAGTTTTCATACATAAGTCTAATAAATACCTAATAAAGGTCTCACTGAGTGTACATAAAAACAGCTCTTTTGAACTTCAAATACAAGTTAAATACATATGTTACACTCACACACATACCCATGCTCATATGTTATACACACACACATCCATGCTCATATGTTACACACACACACACACCACACACATACTTTTGGAACTACTAGAATTGTGCATTTTTATGTGCATTTTTACTATATCTGCAGGTTAATATTTGTCATATTTCTTTTGCTGTATTGCGAGTTTATTTACTTCTTGTATAATATGCATATGTTTATAATTTAGGGGAGGACTCCTAAATTATAAGCCCCTTCTTTCCTCTCCCACACAAACTTTCTTATGTTTTGATAATATCCCTTTATGTTGTTTTGTGGAAATGAATCAAAATTGAAATAAAAAATCTTCACCAAGAGCAATGTTTTCAAAATAATTACTTTTACAGTATGTCTCTATAAATAATTACAGGAGAAACCCAGCAGTTGAGATCAAGTAGTGTGGGTGTGCAGCATTAATATAGCAGAGCATGAAGGAAGCCAGCCATCATATTGGTACTGACACATACCTGAGAACAAATGTTTGATTATTCTTGGATGCATACACAGTTACTGGTGGTAGGTAGTTTTTATTTTACTGTATGAATTTTGCTTATTTTCAGGTGACACACTGTCATCTCCCAAAGATGTACAGTATAAACAAGCGTGTGCAGCGTGCAAAAAATTCTGGTAGAAATTAATTGCAAAGGCATGATTGACTTGATGTACTTTGCCATACTTACATGAGATTAATGTACAACTTCTATTGTTAGTGCTTGCACATTACAGGAAAGGCGCAGTAACTATCCCATAACTGAGACAATCAATTAATCAATAGTAATTTTGCACTGCCAAACATCCTGAATATTTGGTCTCTCAACAGGGCAGAAGTCAACAATACCACTGCCAAGCTCATAACAGAATGGAGTTGGAGGAACACCTTTCATATTTCACTTTGGCATACAGTTGATGTGCACCAGATTGACCCCCCAATTGGCCAGGTGTGGCACATCCAGGCAGCAGGCGCATCCAAACACACACACACACACACACACACACACATGCCATTGTGGGTCCTGCTTTCTGGCTCCCATAAAAAAACATCTTTTTGGGTATTGCATTCTGTCATCTTTAATTACCAAGCTGGCAAATGGCACCCTCTTTGTGTTGTGACTACATTTATAATTCAGTTGTTAAAATCTCTTCCTGGCTTATGAATATCAACTGTCCAATAGGGAAATCTCATTCTCTTCTCCTCCCTCCATCCAAACTCCTCCCCTCTCCCGCCCATATCATTCTGTCTCTCAACCTCTCTCACACCATCTCCATATCTCTTTCCCTATCTGAATGGTGTAATATAATTCACTTCCTCTTCTCAGAGGGCCATCTGGTAGAGCACTGAGTCATGCACCCCCTCCCCCCACTCCCCAAAACAGGAAAAGCTGCAAGTCTGGAGAATGAAGTGACACGGAATCTGTCCTCATCAGAATCTCATATTTGTATTGTGCTCCTCCCACTGGTTACCCTTCAGAATATCAGGGCTTTACACAAATAACAAAAGCAACAAAGATTACGCTCATGTTCTGGAGACTGAAAGAGCGATGTGACGAATGCAAAGAGACACTTGGTGAATAATCACCAGAATCAAAGTGGTTTTAATGGAGGGTGTTGAAGGAACTGACGTAGTTAAAAAAAAAGAATATAATATCATTGGTGTCAGTTCTCTCACTGGGTTTTTAAGTGTTGAGAAATGTGCAGCTGCTATTGTTCATGGTGAACCATCATCACTTGCACTGTTCAGGTGAAGCTAAGCACTGAAACATACAGTATTATGTGCATAGCACTGTTCAGGTGGCTAGCTAAGCACTGGAACATACAGTACTATGTGCATAGCACTGTTCAGGTGGCTAGCTAAGCACTGAAACATACAGTATTATGTGCATAGCACTGTTCAGGTGAAGCTAAGCACTGAAACATACAGTATTATGTGCATAGCACTGTTCAGGTGGCTAGCTAAGCACTGAAACATACAGTATTATGTGCATAGCACTGTTCAGGTGGCTAGCTAAGCACTGAAACATACAGTATTATGTGCATATACACTCAGTGAGCACTTTATTAGGTATTTATCAGATTTTTTTTTAACTTATTAGTCTTTTGCTGCTGTAGCCTATCCACTTAGAGGTTTGACACATTGTGTGTCAAGAGATGCTGTTCAGCATACCACTGTTGTAATGCGTGGCTAGTTGCGTTACTGTTACCTTCCTGTCAGCTTCAACCAGTCTGGCCCTTCCCCTCTGACACCTCTCATTAAAGCCTTTTTGCCCACAGAACTGGTGCTCACTGGATGTTTTTTGTTTTGCATGCCTTTATGCACATCGGCATGCTTTTATGTATTTAGTTGCTGCCACTTTAGATTGGCTGATTAAATATTAGCATTAACAAGCTGGTGTACAGGTCTACCAAATAAATAGCTCACTGAGTGCATATAGCATATAGAACGTTTCCCAGCATGCATTGTTCGGTTCATGAGTCAAAACTGCAGGCATTATACTCCGGTATAATGCAGGAACCTTGCTGACTCATGGTTCAGTGTGTCACTCTGAATGTTTTTTGTCCTTTTGACCTTTGTCACCCCAGCATCACAGATGCAAATGAGCTCATGCCAGAGTTAGCTGCAATGAATGCATAAGCATCTGAAGTGAGATTGTGAGTGGCGGAATACAGTAGAGTAACAGGAGAATAGTAATCACAGCACAAATCACAACAAACAGGAGGTACAAAGAATATACAGTATATTTTCCTGGAAACGTCAGGATGGCCAACAACATGAAGCATTTTTTGAACATTACAACATCCCACAAACAGTGCTGCAACAGTACTCAACATTGTACGGGGTCAACAAGTTAAAATTATTCTGCTCTAAACAATGGCTATAACTCTTCTTATGAGCATACACATTGTGGGGCCAGTTTGTAGCAAAATAAAGAATTAAATGCTATTAACCCTTTCCACTTTGGCCCCCTAGAAGGTAATTTCAGCCTTTTTCAGCATTTTGTACTAGTCCTATGAAAGTGTCAACATCTCAAAAACTATTTCCTGCAAACAAATGGTTAAAGGGGCTTGTATCATTCAGAAATTTTAGACAGAACTAATTTGTCAGAGCATGTACATACAGCATATACAAAAGATATATAAAAAATACAAATAAAAATGGCAAAACACTGTACTGTGTTTTTATAGTTTAACACTGAATCTGAATCTGAATTTCTCAGTTGGGAACCAACCCAAAATGACTTTATATTTTTGCACAAACTTGATCTCAATGTGTGCACAAGATTTGGCAAAGAGTTTTCCCAAAACTGCACCCAGATGTCGTCAAGTATCCTCAAATCTCTCCAAATATGAAAAATCTGCATATCTTTTTGTCCAGACACATTAATAATCAGAAAAGCTTTCTTTTTCTGGCCCCCCCGCTCCCCGCCCCGCCTGGGGGTTCGCCGTCCGGGCGCCGCGGTGGGTGCCGCCTCGCCCGCCTGGGGGCCGGGGCTCGGGTGGGCGCTGCCGTGGCGCGTGGCACGGGTTGTTGTGGTTGGGGTGGGCTGGGCCCTGGGGGCCCGGCTGCCCCGGCCCACCCCTGGGCCCCGCGCCCCGGGGGGTGGCGTTTCCGTCTGCCTGCCCCCGCCGCCGGCCCCGCGTGGTCGGGCGTGTGGCCGCCTGGGGGCGGGGGCCCCGGGACCCGGCCGGGGTGTGCGCGGGGGGCCTGATGCTTGGGGGCCACTGGATGGCGGGGCCAGCCGCGCCCTGTCGCGCCCCTCACATCCACCAACGTTCCACAGGAAGTGACAAACCTGCTCACGCCCACTTACATGTGCGTATACACACATACCACTTTAGTGAATATTTGGTTCATCTTGATGCTAACCTCTTCTCTTGTTACAGCCAAGTCTTTAGTGTTGTAGTTGTCTTTGTACTGTCTTGAACGTATTTCTTGTTATGTTTGGTGTCTCTCCCCATCACTTGTGTCCCCCTCCCTTCCCCTCTCCTATGCCCCCCCCCCCCCCCCGGCCCCCCTCAATCTGCGGCGTGGGGGAGGAGAGCAGTAACAGCCTACTCAGGGAAGAAGACGAAGACGAAGACTTGCTAAACCCACCCCCCCCCCCCCCCCCATCTCATATCCCATCCCCATATGCCTAAATAAAGTATGAAATAAGCAACAGGGGGAACATCTGACACCTCTGGAAGAATACAAGGGTACCAATACTCCCCTGTTATAGATCAAACTGGCCCCAAAACACACGGCACCCAGATCAATCATACTGCTTGCCCAAGATACCGGGGACACAAAACAAACAAAAAAAAAAAATAATAATAATAATAATAAAATAAAATAAAATAAAATAAAATAAAATAAATAAATAAATAAACAAATAAATAAATAAATAAATAAATAAATAATAATTTAAAAAAATTAAAAAAATATTTTCTATTAAACTCAGAAAATGTAAAGAAACTATTCAACCAAATTAACCTTTATGTGTGTTTTATTCACATATATGACAGTAGATTTTATAAAGCATGCCCAATGTGTCAAAAAAGCTCTCTAAAAAGGATTTGGTTTTGGAAATGTGTCTGCATTGAATAATTTTCTAAACAAACTTATATTTGTACCAAAACAGTAATATGTTGGCCGGACGTGTAGTAAAGGTGAGCTAAAAATAAGAATGATGTTTATCTATGCAACTTCTGAATTCTGTATACTTGTGTTCTTTAATTGGAACATGATTTTTTTTTACATAGAGAAATGGTATCAAGGATTGTTAGGATATGCCTTTTGTTGTCTCAGTGTGTGACTCGTCAGCATTGCAAAATGTGGCATGGGGGTGCCTGTTGTTTTATTGTCATCAAAATATGAACCCAACAATAATTTGGGACGTCGACGTCTCAACCAAATCGGGGCAGCGTGAATGAGGTTAAGCAATGCCATTAAGCAAATAAGCATATTTACACGGGTGACACAACATCATGTGTCACATTTTCTGTGAAAATGAAGTGTTATCTACTCTCTGGAAATTGTAATGATACTTAGCGAGAAAGGCCCTTTTCATTTGCTGGATAGTTTCCCTGTCCGTCTTTAAAGCTTGGTCCCAGGGGAGCAGAATTCCTTTAATTCGAACTCTGGCTTTGCTTTCCTCACAACCATTCCTTAAGCCTGTCAGGGAAGCCGAAACCCTTATTACAACACAAGGGTAATCTATCAAGAGCTTAGATTGGGGCTTTAAACTGGCCCAAAGGAGCAGCTATTGAATTGGCTCCATGATGAAGTTATAAACATGCCTTTCACAATCCACAGTCCAGTCTGCTGGGGACTTGGGAGGAAAGACATTTAAAGTTAAACACAGAAAGGAGCTATGAATCAGTGGAATCCAGTCAGCGTATTGATGGCAGCATGCACAACACTTTTCAGTGGCCACAGCACACGTAGCAACTCTAATTAACCCTTAACGATCTTGCTATAATGAATGCGTTTAGTTTATTACCTGCGCACACAGTATTAAAAGACCTTTTCAGTGGATGCTGTTAATTTATTAGCTGCTGGAACAGGATGATGGCAATAAAAATGAATATTGTATATGTTCTGTGATATTTTATCCAAGTTCATTCATGATAGAGCCTTCAGCTGATGGCACAAGTCAGCCCTGTGATCAGCCCAAAACCCTGTAGAGTAAGCCGTGTGTTTTTCCTATTCTGGGGAGAGCTATCAGATCATTAAATAATACAATAATAAAAAAAACGTTATTCTTTCGCATGTTCAGTTTTCTGGTTTTAAATCAATGCTAAAATGTAATAAAAAGTGCAACACGTTAAAATGGAAACGTTCCGAAAAACATTTCCACAGGGGCTGCATCAAGAATGTTCAGTTTGTAATTTGTGTGTTTTGGTTGTGTGACCCTAAAGGTTACATTTTTTGGATGTTTTGCCTTGCTGATGAGTTATCTTATTTTTGATAATATGCTATTAAATTCTGGATTTGCAAACCTCTGACTGAATGCGCTCCCCTCTGTTGCAATGTGCTGCTAAAATGTAAGATTTTCTGAGAGCTTTGCAGTGCTCACAGTTGGACATAGAAAATAAACCCCTGTACCTGCCTGCCTGAAGCCAAACCTCTTTTACAGCCAAGCTGCCTCAGGACATAACCATGGAAACGTATAAAATTACAGTCAACCCAATTATGACTGAACAGCACCCAAACACCATATTATTTTTTGCCGACACAAAAGGGCATAAAGCAAACTTAAGTGCAGACTGCACATATAAACACTCAATTTAATGGCATTCTGACTGTCATCAATGACATATTACACATAATAACAGAAGATTATTATTATATATATATAAAAAGAAACACATTTGTTCACATAATATGTTTTTTTGAAAAATCCACTTCCACAGGAGAGATAAAAACCACCGGCTACAGCATTCAGGGACATGCCCCCCAACCCCAATTAAACATTTTTGTGTGTTACTATAATGGTAATGTAATGGCTCACATAAGTCTTTTTGTATGAGCCAGTCTTTTCTGAAATATCATTGTAGTTTGGGAATTGTTACTTTGATGTCACATACGACTATTAAAGGTACAATAGGTACGATTTTTGTGTTAAAACATTGTTACAAGACCATTGTAAATCCCTTCCTATCACTGAAAAAGGCTCACTGACATGATGACTCACCCTCTGCCTGTGTTTATAGTCCTTTGGAAATTCGGGAAGCTAACTAGTAATGGCTAATTTGCTTGTTGTTAGTGATAGCGAACTGGTATTGTATTATAACTAGATAAGCAATAGTGCAAACAGTTTCAGTGATTGCTTGTCAGGAGTGGAATTTGGGCAGCGACACGTTCCTTTTATCTCTTTACATGTTCAATCATCCGTGTTGAGCTAAACCTTTATTTCTCTCACACTGTAAGTTACAGTTGCATCGTTTGTGGTAGACTATCATATCTTAGTTATATAGCCAGCTAGTTACATTACATTACATTACATTATTGGCATTTGGCAGACGCTCTTATCCAGAGTGATGAACAACAAAGTGCATACCCATAACCAGGGATACGTTCGCTGAAAGACCCTAGAGGGAAGTACAATTTCAACTGCTATCTGTACAACAAAGATAAGGACGAGGGCCAATTATTATTATTAGTTTTTTTGAACAAAGAAACAAACAAACAGAGCAAAAGTGATCAAAGTTAACTATCCAAACACTGCTTACCAGCCAACTAAATATACCGATACACAAAGCAAGTCACAGAGACAACAATTAAGGTTCACAGGGAGGTAGGGAGGGATGGGGAGAGGTGCTGCTTGAAGAGGTGTGTCTTCAGCTTGCGCTTGAAGGTGGGGAGAGATTCTACAGTTCTGACCTCAACGGGGAGTTTGTTCCACCACCGTGGAGCCAGAACAGACAGTAGTCGTGAGTGTGAGGTGGAGGTTCGGAGAGGGGGGGTGCCAAGCAGCCTGTGGAGGATGAACGAAGAGGTCTGGCAGGGGTGTAGCGTCTGATGATTTTTTGTAGATAAGCTGGGGAAGACCCCTTAACTGCTTGGAAGGCTAGCACCAATGTTTTGAATTTGATGCGAGCCATGACAGGCAGCCAGTGGAGGGAAGTAAGCAGGGGGGTGACGTGTGAGTATTTGGGAAGGTTGAAGACCAGACGAGCTGCTGCATTCTGGATAAGTTACATAGCCAAATAACTTGCTTGCTCACAATATAGTTGGTTAGCTAAAATGAAAACTTTATAAAAACTATAAATAGTGTTGTGTAGCACACCAAGTCAAGATTTCATAAAGTCCCCTGTTCAGCGAACATTTTCTTACTAGAACACTACGAAAAGACAGTAGGCTCTGTTGCGTTTGTCACTGTCAGCTTTCCAAAACAGTGCATGAGAACACTGAACTGTATAATAACGTTTTATATTATGAATTATATTCATAGACTGTGGGAAGCATGAACAGTGTTGTGCTTTGAGGCTGTTTGTTGTTGCAATTCCTCTCCTGACATTACCTATTGTACCTTTAAGACAACCAAAACGAACGCTATTTCTCACGGATAATGTTTGCTGCTTCAGTTGCTGTCCGTTCATCTTCTGTATCCTTCCCTCTAAAATCCTACTTTCCATCCACAAATAAACCAAACCAAATAATTATCCCATTTTTGGCAGTGATGAGGAAGCTCAGTGAAGCAGCTCAAAAGGAAGGACAAGTAGAAGCACAGTGCCCCACCATAGGGTGGACCCATGTCCTTCTCGTCTGCAAAGACCCTTTGCATTCTACAGCAGCATACAGCTTCAAGATTGAGGAAAGATCAGAGTATGGAAAGCAGGAACGAGTGCTTAACTGTTTTGAATGAAGAAAAATCAGAGCTATTCAGAATTCACAAAATCAAGTCAAGTAAAGTTGGTCAAATATCTCTTTGTTCTAATGTCAGCAAATGCTGAATCACTGAAAATCCAGTTAGAGGGATTATAGTTCCAGAAAAATTTACAGAAATTAGCATTTCAGATCAGATTTCCCCTCCCTCATTTGTATAGTTTGTACAAGGGTTGTGTGTAATTTAAAAGACTTAGTCTGCAAGCCTTTACTGAATGATTTTTCAATACCTTATTCTATAGACCTCAGTTTGTGCATGCCCGTGCATACGGTTAAACAATGGATCCCCTTTTAAAATTCTACTCTATAATTATATATAATTCATTGAACAGCTTTTGATATTCATGTTGTAATTCGATCACAGAAATTTGAAGTGCATCTCAGATACAGACCCTCTTTGAAAATATGTTTGTGGTTTTCTTTGAGCTTCCTCTTCTTTGCCCTCTTTACAGAATCAAACAATGATTGTATCAAAGGTACCAGAGGTGAATTTTCCATGGAGGAATCACTTTAACAAGAGACATCTCTACAGTCTGGCAGTCTGGCAGAACCCACTACCACGGCCATGTTAAACCAACGGGCATCATGGGCCGCAGCCCAAGGCTTCCCCTGCTGAAGGGGTAGCATAGTGGTTAAGGTAAATGACTGGGACACGCAAGGTCAGTCGTTCTAATCCCGGTGCAGCCACAATAAGATCCGCACAGCCGTTGGGCCCTTGAGCAAGGCCCTTAAACCTGCATTGCTCCAGGGGAGGATCGTCTCCTGCTTAGTCTAATCAACTGTACGTCGCTCTGGATAAGAGCGTCTGCCAAATGCCAATAATGTAATGTAATGGGTCTCCCTGGATGTCTTCAATTGTTTTTTTCATTAATCACAGGCCTGTGTCTAATGTTAATTGCAGTACAACAAATATGTGTTCATGTAATATATTATGCATATAAAACTACGTCCAATAAAATAAACAAAACCTTTTTGCAACTCAAACACTTTTGATTGGCCTTTTAAGCAAGCCATAGTTATTTAGTTACAGATCACATAGTAAGCTAACACACATTCACAGCATACCTACACTATTTAAGAAATGTAATCTAGCATCGGGAAAAATAAAAGTAGGGCAAAGAGGAAAATCTGTCAAATGCTGAAGAAGTACGAAACAAAAATCCAGAATTTAAATTTTAGACTCACCATTTCCAAACACTCTCCAAAGTTGGCTCACAATGTTCCGGCTGGTGCAACCTTTTATGACAAATGACTAAGAAATTATTTCTAGATCAGCTTTGGTTTGTGTGTGTGTGTGTGTGTGTGTGTGTGTGTGTATGTAAAGTCGAATTCCTTCCGTTTTCATGAAAACTTGGCACAAGTCACATAGGCGTTACATTTGAGCATACAGTGACAAGGTAATGGTGCTCCCCAGTGACAGTGTGGTGGGGAAGCTGTTGCTAACGAGAGCCTAATCGGGCAGGCTTATAAGGCTCCGCCAAAAGTGTTCTTTGTAAAATCGTTCACGCACACACACAAAAATGTTAAGATTGACCAGATGAAGATTTAATAGAGATTTGGCTGCATAACTGTAGTAGTTGGGCCTCAGGTGCGGTTTGGAACATCGTGCACTAACACGGTTTTCCAAACACAGGGAAGTTGTGTAGTAATTTGTTGTTTTCAATAAAATAATTGCTTCAATTAACATCATGTTTTAGTGTCTGGGGTGGCCAATAAGCAACCATAATCATAAACCACATTCCTCAGAAGAAAAACTACCAATGAAAGGATGTTAAATTCGGTTAGAATTCTATTTTTCTACAGTTTATGGGTGCAACCTATTTGAATTGAGTTGCGTCGTAACTCTGAGTTAATGTTCAAACTCGCCTACATTTGAACTCACGTTATACTGATGAACAGGCTGTGGACTTTACGAACATTGAGGAATTTGCAAGGGTGAAAACAAGGAAAAATATAAAATAATATGAAATGTATTTTCTAATAAAGTACTATAATGTGAATAAATAATAATTATGTGCTGACTGATACAGTAGGCTACTTCTGTGATGTGGTATAGTAGCCTATAAGGCAGCATCTAATAGGTATATTTTGGCTTTGAAGGAGGCTACTGATTGTGAATCTCAATGTGACTCTGTACATCTCATGCTCAGAATCAGTACAGTGGGTCACTCTCTTGGAGCCACACCTATGCATCAGCCCAGGACCTCCAAACCCCTTAATGTGGGCCTGCCCACTGGCGCTACAATAGTCTGTTCTGCATGGAAATTCATTTGAATGTGCAAGTGCTGTGTGAAGAGGAGGAATTAAGCAGACATCCCTCAGATGGTCACCATGCCAATGCAGTCCTATTCAGTGCTACTCCCATTTCTAATAGTTATCCAGTGCTGAACATAATGTACCCCATTTACAGTCTATGGAAACTGACAACTTTTCACCCCCTAGTCCACAAGTAATAATTACAATAATTACGATTGGTTGCGCTTCCATGAAAAACTGCATATTGTTCCATACGCAATATAGAAAATTGCAGAAAATTGTACACAATTCCCATATACTGAAATTTATTTGCTGAGCCAATTGTCCCATGCTGAAGAGGAAGAAAAACACTGGAAAATGCATACTGATCATAGCAGCAATTTGCAATAATACTAGTTTTTGGGGACAGAAAAGCCTTTTGTTCATAAAAATAACACAGCAAGCCTCTCTAATTCAATTCTACCTTATGACATTTGTACTATAATCTATGACCAGGAATTATGGAAAACAGTTGGCTTTGTCTTTGCTCTGTGTCAGCCAGGATTCCTTAGGTTATGACTGCCATCCTTATGGTAGCTGCTCTTTAGCGATCAGTGAGTGATGCTGCTGTCTGAGCTAGCTCTCCTGTAGCACCCTGTATAGGTTACAATGTGAAAAATGTCCGCTGGTCACTGGTTCAATTCACTGGCTGGAACATGCTGAATGAGGGCATGCCCTATAGCCACAGTGTTGCCCACAAAGATATGGACGGGGTCGTGATAATGTGAGGGAATAGTCAAATAGGCTATTCCATCCATTCATCCATCCATTTTCTATAGCGCGTACTCCTGGTCTGGGCCACAGGGGGACCGGGGCCTATCCATTACATTACATTACATTATTGGCATTTGGCAGACGCTCTTATCCAGAGCAATGTACAGTTGATTAGACTAAGCAGGAGACAATCCTCCCTTGGAGCAAAGATTAGCATAAAAAGGATTAGCATTTACAGCTTCTGAAAATCAACTGGGAGCACAGGTTACTATCTCCTTTAAGCCAAAATTAAAGAGCATCCCCACCCCTTTGATTGGCCAAGAGGGGAATGCACCAGGCTGTTCTCAATTACCAATTAGGAAATTACCAGTTCCCACACCCTGAGCTGCAGGTGAATCCAATCACCGTCCAAGGTTAAGGGCCTTGCTCAAGGGCCCAACAGCTGTGCGGATCTTATTGTGGCTACACCGGGATTAGAACCACCAAACCTTGCGTGTCCTACCTTAACCACTATGCTACAGGCCGCCCTATCGAAAACTGAAAGGCAGGAACACACCCTGGACGGGCCACCAATTATTCCAAATTAAAGAAAAAGGTTAGGGCAACAAGTAGGAAGAAGGAACATACATTGTGATCCAGTGCAGTGGCTGATTCTGTCAGCACAGGTGATTGTAAAGGCTCTACTCTATCGTCTGCTCCCTGAATATTTTCTCCACCTACTTCACAATCACAAGATGAGCTCCTCTACATTCACTCTGACCCAGTAACAAACATTTCAAATTCAAATGTCAAATTCACATCTCATAGGAAATACAACCTTTATTCTGGGTTAGGCTAGTAGCATTTATTCAATTCAAGTAATTGAATGCATTATTCGAAATGCAATATTTTGTATTAAACCACTAGGTTCATCAATCGAAATAATGGAATTGTTTTTTGCGGCCAATGGGAAATCCAAGGACTGGAAACTATAAAAGGAGCTCACTATTTTGGAATTGAACAGATTGAAGCAGCTCGTATCACATCAAACGAGAAAAGAATAAAGTAGTAATTAGTGAAGAATAAATAAAACTAAGGCTGGGATTCGAATCAACATTGGTCATGAATTTTTCTTGACTGAAAATCAAAGTAAAACAATTTCTTTTGTTCTTCACTTACAGTTTGGCGTATTTAGCAATCAGTAAAACTGACTTTTGAAACTGGGAAACTTTGTGAAGAATAAAAGTGTGATAAAGTTCTCAAAGATCAAAGTTAAGGACAAAGATTGATTGAATAGAGAAGAGATTATCTTCACTCACTCATGATTGTGTAATTTAGTTTCATTCTGGACCTCTCACTGAAGAAAGCCACTACAACCTCTGATGCAAGGCAAGTTCTCTCTGGTGCTTAAGTAAACAGTAAATTAACTCAAACAACTAAAACCTGCAGGGCAAGGCCATAATTAGGGCTAGCCAAGAGGTTTTGCAATGACAGGCCCGTAAGCCCTGACAGCGATACAAAATATACCACAAATGTGCCGGTAACCAGCGCAAAGAGACTCTAAAAGGATTAGCATTTCCAGCTTCTGAAAATCAACTGGGAACACAGGTTACTATCTCCTTTAAGCCAAAATTAAAGAGCAAAGCCACCCCTTTGATTGGCCAAGAGGGGAATGCACCAGGCTGTTCTCAATTACCAATTAAGAAATTACCAGTTCCCACACCCTGAGCTGCAGGTGAATCCAATCACCCTCCAATTAACCAAGGGGAAGTTTGCTCTGCTGCAAACTGAAATACTATAATAAGAAAAAAAAGAAACAAACTCACTAAGGAACTACTAGCCAGCACCAGAAAATTGGTGACTGCCACAGACCACAGATGACAAGTTTAGTGTTTAATTCAGTGGCTGTATAAGTATTTTAACATTGTTGCAAATGGGGAATATACAATATCACTGCCCAGGTGTTTTGAATAAAATTTGAATGTTATTATTAATTACGCCATGTAATAGCAGCTTTTACTAAACCCCGTGGTTTGATAAAACAGGCACTGCTATTACCATACAGTTTTAGAGTATTCTTTAATTGGTCTCTTCACTTCAAACAGGAATTGATGTTTGACATGAATAATGGATCAGATCGAAAAATGTTGTTTGCAGAATCTCTCTGAAGGAAATTTTGGAACTAACTGACTTCCTCTGGTAACATGAGGATGAGTGAATGCCAAGTTTTTGTTTGCCTTCAAGCTTATAATCTCAAGCAAATGTATTCACTGAATATGAATGCATGCTTCTGATGCCACACTTAGTTTGATTTAGTTATGCTAACCTACCCTGAAACTCTGAAGGAAAGCTTCTCCATGGCACATGCAGGAAATCTTATCAAGTGACATTTACAAAGCTGACATTTTGCGCTGTTGTCAGGCAGCCATGTCAACCAATATCTACATCCTGCATCAAAGTGAGGTTTGGCTGTCAAGAACCACAGTAAACCCTTATGCGCCACTAGGGGCAGTCGCTTCAAGGGACCAGCTTTCAGCCTATCAGTTTCGGCAACTGATCGCCCCTTAGTGAGATCAATATTTTCGCTCAAAAAGCCAATTTTCCCATAAGCAAATATTTCCGGTAATATATTGATTTTCAATCTATGTTGCATATTTTGTTATAATTTTTTCATTATTTTTTCATAGGTTTTTTCATTATTTTTTCATTTTCATTATTTTTTCATTATTTTTTTTATGTCCCAAAAAATGCTCGGATGTCAAATCTTTGCACCCTCGTTTGGTAATTGCCCAAGCATTTCATTATCCTGTGTTTTACTTGTTGTGCATGTGACTAGACTTTTGACCATGGACACAGCAGTACAGTGAGTGAAACTGAAACTATTACACTTCCTGGTGCTCTGTGTGGCATAATGTTTCCCTATAAGTTTATATTGGTGTCATTGTCTCTATATATTATATATTTATGTTTTAAGACTGAAAAGCCCAGTGCAATTACAGGGACTGTAGTAGCTAGCATTCTTCAGACTGTTGTCATTAACGATCCCTTAAAAAAAGGTATGTAAGTCCAGTGTTCCAGACAAATTCCAAAATTTGCTGTCTCATACTGGTCATCCCCTAAGAGCTAACTGGCCAAACCCTGGGTTTTCAGCAGGGGGTCTGCAGACTCCTAGGGGTAGTTGAAGGTAGTGTAGGACAAGTGTGCACAATCCAGTTCAGGATTTTTTGGCAGCTTCTTATTTAATCAGCTCAATCCCATCTTGATCTAACATTAGTGTACACACCAGCTATAGCCTGTACGTGTATTGTAAAGAGTGTACTCTGCTCCAGTACAGGAGGAAACAAGTGTAGTTTATAAATAGGCTGACTAGAAAACCTCTATTTCCCAGACATTTCTTTTCTTTAGGACCAAAAATATCCATCAAGGGCAGAATTGTAAAGTCTTAAAAATGTCCGGCTAGGAAATTGCTCCTTAGATAGTACAGTGGGTTCCAGAATTATTGACACCCCTGACTTTCACTGCACAAAAATGACTTCAAAGGCAATTGGTTGGAAGAAAAACTAGCCTGTAGACCAAGCCTCCTGGATGTGCAACGCTGCTGTAGGGGGATCCTGGTCAGACTTTATATGCAATGTAGATAGATTTGGGACAATATTCCAAAATATTAAAAAAATATATAACCCTTTTAACTGGTGAGGGGGTCCCCAGGATTCCTTTGAGACAAGGTGGGATCCCAGAATCAGAAAAGGTTAAAGACCTCTGGGCTACACAATCCCATTATCCCCTAATCGCCTTTGTTCTCCAGATTATCACTCAATAAGAAATCCTTGAGGTTCTCAGTTGACCTTCCTGGTTAATATAGACCAGAAATTTAATTAAAGGCTGGATATCTCCTTGATCAGATTAGCATTGGTCAAAATGTTGCTTATACATGTACTGTAACTTTCGATGGAAACTCTATTCTTTTACAATGACCACAGCACTTTCATTGATTCCCCTCTGAATATTTTCATAATGTGTAGTTAAGAGGATTGCATAGTTTGTATGTGTAAGGAATAGGCTACTATGAATTTTTTTGTCATTCTTTCCAATACTGTAAATGTAAGTCTTGCACCCTGCTACCATGAAGATTCTTTATTTAATAATTTTGTTTATAGTATTCAGAGAACAGTTTATTCAAAACTGCAATAATTTCATTTCAAGCACATAAAAGCAATGTTTAATGTTATTGTGGTACAGTAGCCTCGGTAGGAGCAGGATTGCATCAAAAACAAGTCCTCTGGCACCCATAACCGATTCCTCTGCTTGATGACTAATTAACTGACCTAATTGCTGTAACACGTGCAGTGCAGGACAAATATTATGCCTGAAGATTTACAATGATTTAAATTAATGAGTGGTTATATTTTTACAGCAAACACAGAGTTGCCATCAATTCAGTCACAAAATCACAGCTAATACGGAAGAGGATGTCAAAAGGGAAAGGAACATCAAATATTACCAAACACAGTTTATCCAGTATGACTTGTGTTCTTCATCTTCACGGCGATGGGATTCAAGGCCTCCATCTCATATTCTTAATGCGCCAAGGGAAGAGGAGGTTTGGGGATGTGCTCACTCACCAGCTGTCTGTACAAACTATTAATATACCAATTCCCCAAATTCTCTTCCCTTTCTTTCTCTAAACCTGTGCCTGGAGCCCACAGATTTATTTGAAGAGACAGAAAAACTGCCAAGCAAACCTCTGAGGAAGGGCGCTCTATTCTCTAAATGAAAACAAAGAAAGTTGTTCATTTCTCCGACAGGAAACACTCCGGTGTGGGCCATTCAATACAAGCTAAGGAGGCTGTCGTTGCCCCGCTACCTGTGAGATGTGTGAAAGTTGAGTTGCTCTTGGACAGGTGTAGTCATTATATAAGAGCAAGTGCAAAGAGAGAGCATCTTCACATGTGAAGTTCCAAAAAGCTGCTGATGGGATTCAAAATGGTGCTGGGGAGAAGGATTATAATTCAATGTAGAACAAAAAACACTCACTATTGTGAAGGTCCAAAAGATCCATTCACACTGTGGAACCAAATTGCCAATTTAATTCAACCGCATGACTTCCCAAATCATCTCCATCTTTTGTAAGCGTAGAAATCCCATAAGAAATGCTTTGACCCTGACAGTGTGGCATGTGACACATTGGGGGATAAGCCTCCTCACTGGGTCCCTTCTACAGAAAAGAGCAAAGATTAAAAGCAACATTAAAATTGTGGTTGGGAATGTGGCAGCTGTTGTTTGGAAAGGTTAAGTGCTTAAATTTATAAAAGTGCACTGATCAGTGAAATTTTAGCATTTTATTAAATCTGGGATATGCCACAGCCATTGTGAGCCACCTCAGATGATTGTTTACTCAGCTAGCATCTCCATGCAGGGCAACTTCTATAGATTATATTTAACATAATATTTAACTTATTATTCATGTGTACAGCTATAGGTGCAGCAATTATGGTTGAGTACTGTACGTTCATATAATGTAAAAACCAATGGTCTGAAGATGTCAAGCCCAGGTCCTGAAACACTGCAACACATTTACAGATGATTTATGCTTTATCTCAGAGAATCATATGGAATACACTCTCAGAAGAAAGGTCCCAAAAGGCTCCTCTGTGTCTCTACTCAGGGACCCTATCTAGTTCAAGAGTTCTTTGTTGGGCAAAATGGTTCTAAGAGCTTTCACACTTTTCACACCTACAGTTGAGGGTTGCATAAAGAACTGTAAAAGATATTTGAGTAAGTTTCTTCATTAGATTTTGTTCTGCATTTGTTAGAATCCGGGGCGGCACAGATGGTGCAGTGGGTAGCACTGCCGCCTCACAGCAAGGAGGTCCTGGGTTCGAATCCCTGTCGGCCGGGGCCTCTCTGTGCAGAGTTTGCATGTTCTCCCTGTGTCTGCGTGGGTTTCCTCTGGGTACTCCAGTTTCCTCCCACAGTCCAAAGACATGCATGTTAGGCTGATTGGAGAGTCTAAATTGCCCGTAGGTGTAAGTGAATGGTGTGTGTGCCCTGCGATGGACTGGCGACCTGTCCCTGGTGTATTCCTGCCTTTCGCCCAATGTATGCTGGGATAGGCTCCAGCCCCCCTGCGACCCTGTTCAAGATAAGCGGGTTCAGATAATGGATGGATGGATGGATTTATTAGAATCCAAACATCAATGTACTGCATCTACCCACTGGCTGTACACATAGACAAAGAAATATGTTTTAATGAGATACTCGTTACCGCTAATTAACTGTATGATTATGATATTCTGACTACTTTTAATTGAAACCAAGATTTTTAGCTATAATAATAAACAAATAAATAATTACAATTCTTTAAAGTGGTGTGCTTTGACATGATTTTCAAGTTTCATGAGTTCTGAACAACCTTCTTTCCGTTATCATTCATGTCAGAGGTTCTAGCGAAATTTAATGAAAAGTGACAAATTTCTGGTTAATGCCTATCTATTTTACACCAATGATAACAAGGAGCTTGATACGGCTTAAAATGGACATTAACTAAACCAAAAATCCAACCAAGCAGAGCCCAGAGGAGAGAATGTGGTGTGATTTAAACTGCACTCACTACCACATCTCACTCAACAGGTCCTAGAGAAAAAGCTGAAAGCTGTCCCCAGCTGAGACTAGCGCAGTCAGGTTGGTATTCATCGTAATCTTTCAAGCCAGCTCCTCTGATAACTATCTCCAGCATAAATCTCATTTTGTCACATTTTAAGGGGACACATCTCTTATCGGACTTTATTTTCTTACCCTGCCTTCTGCTCCTCTATGGAATGATAGGAGTGACAGTGTTTTTAGCCAACATAATAGACTGTTCTGGAAACTAGACCTGCACAGTCTTTTTCTTCTTTTATTTTGTGAGATAAAGGTGAGTCCTGACATGAATGCATGTGTGGCTGTCAGCTGATTATCAGCTGATAATATGCATCTGTTCTTTAGCATTCAGCAGGCATTTTTCCACTCAATTTAG
The DNA here is from genome assembly GCF_963514075.1 of Conger conger. Classification (NCBI taxonomy): domain Eukaryota; kingdom Metazoa; phylum Chordata; class Actinopteri; order Anguilliformes; family Congridae; genus Conger; species Conger conger. The sequence goes on along the minus strand of NC_083765.1, from coordinate 32,454,199 downwards.
ACAGAGAATTTCAGTACAGTATATTCCCTTTATTAGCAAAGGAAGCATTCATACTGTCGATTAACCGCCAAGAAATGCCAGTTACATCTGAACTATTCAGAAAGCAAAAAAGAGAGCAGGCCACAGCTCTCATACAAAATCCTATCTTATTTCATTGTTTGAATAATTTATGATTGCAAATCTCTCCTCTTCCATCCACTGACTTCAAACGATTTGATTGATCCCAAGTCTAATTTAGATTCGTACATGCGTTCTTGTTCTGTTTTTTTTTTTTAAAGGCCACCAGTGGTGTAATTTTAGGCCCTCTCAAAACTTGTCAATGCACATTACCAGTCTGTTTTTCCAATTATCATACTTGTGCACTCTTTCCTAGTGGCTATTTTGGCCAAAGGGTATCGAATGCAGCACAACGTGCCAGCTACGCCTTCTATATGCAATCCAAACATTGGAAATTACACTGCTGGGCAAAATAAATAAATAAACAATCCAGTTATGCCAGAAACCAAATGCATCTCCTGAAGACACACTAGATTTCAGCTGTGAAATAGCACTGTGAAATGTCTTATTTGTGGTGGTCGCACTCATATTTAATTAGTTTCGCTCCACTCCTCTGCCAGGTCTCCTAAGGACAACAAAACAGGACCAAACTCCTCAGCGATGCCACATCGCATTATACGGCACAGAGGAAGGCAGCCACTGAAGGGAGAACCACTCTTGTCGCGCATGTGCAGTTAGCAACGATAAAATGTATTCTGTGCAGAACTGAGAGCTTTGATTCATCTGCTGGCCCATTCCATATTCTGTCAGAACATGAATATGGGATTCTTTTTTAGCTTTCTTACCTTGCAGACCATGATTGCAGTTCCTCCAGTCAAGCGGTCAGATTTTCTGAGTGCTCTCTTCGTAGGGCTACCAGTTATCAAGGATAAAATAATCCCAGTCTGCTGGCTGGGCAGGAAGCCTGCAGCACAGAAGTTTGACTAAACTATTTTTGCAAGTCTTACACCAGTATGTTCTAGCATGGACAGTCCGTTATGCATGAGAAATTGTGTATTTCTCATCAAAGTCTAACTGAATACAAAGTGCACTTCCAAAACATTCTTTATAATGATTAAGCAACAAGGATATTCACAGGGACATGATGAGAGCACCTGTACAAGAAGAAGATATTGCTGCAAACTGATACAGGTAACGAAATGTATACCTAGCCACCCAGTGGCTACAGACACAAAATAGGGAAAAAAAGGTTCTATGGAGATTTTCTATTTAAATATTAACTATGAGAGGAGTCTATTTCAAATATTCTTACAGAAATGGAAATAATAACATTTATAAATGCAAAGAATAATTAACATTAAAAGGTTGTTTTTGTTATGCAATGTTCAAGGTTTCAAGAATTCTGAACAACCTTTCTTTCTTATGCATTCATATCTCGTAGGTTCTAGTGCGATTGAGGTCTTTTCTATCAATGAAAACTGACAGTTTAACGCTCCTCTTTTTGCAGCACTGGAAATGAGGGGCTTGATTAGGCTTAAAGGAGGCATTAGTGGGTAAACAAAACTAAGAATCCATCAGAGCTGAGTCCAGGGAAGAGAGCCCATGGTGTGATTTAAACCGCACTCACTACTCAGGGGCAGAGGCACCACTATGGTACGTGACAGAACGCCACAGCTCTCTCAACTGGTCCTAGAGAAAAAGCTGAAAGCTGTCCCCAGCTGAGACTAGCTCAGCCAGGTTGGTATTCATCGTAATCTTTCAAGCCAGCTCCCCCGATAAGTATCTAGCATAAATTAAGGAGGCAAAACAGACAACACATTTCCTGTTTTTATTCAGACCTCTTTGAGTGAACCCTGTCCTCACACACATGCCCTCCTTCCCTTCAAAATAATAATAATAATAATAATAATAATAATAATAATAATAATAATAAACCTGTGCCTGCTTTCCCACCAAAAGACAACAAGCTCACATCTGAATTAAAGCTATGGTTGTCTTACTGTTGTTTATATTTCGTTAAATAGTTTTTGTTCCCCACTATGGAGTCATGTGATGGAGAACTAAATTCACACAAAATGTATGAACCTTTCAACCCCTGCACTATTCATGAAGATATAATATAGACTTTATGCATGCCAAACCTGGGAAATGAAAAAGAACTGTTTCACAGACCTTTGGCTTTGGATCTGAATGGCAGACATATACTGTATCTTAGCCAATAAAGAAACAGAAGGGAACTCTCTCTCTCTCTCTGTCTCTCCCTTCTTCTCCTCCCTCCTTCCTTTGTCTGCTGTGTGAACTGCCTCCACAACACAAAGCTGGCACGAGCAGATTAGCGTGGCCTGTTGTCTGCACTGTGCCAGCAGCAGGTCCATATTCCTCATCTCCCAGCTTGGCTCTGGAGCGGCTGCCTGAAGTGATTCGTGAGGTGGCTTCTTGTGCGAGCGCTCTGCCTCATGAGAGCTGCACTGGTCCACTGCTCTGCACACACGTGTCCTTTATACTTCGGGTGATTGGCATGAACATTTGTCAAGGACCCGTTAAACTGCATAAAGCTGCTTTTCTGATCAAAAGGACATGAACTATCCTTATTTGAAGATTTTGTTTATTTTTCTAAGACATCCACAATAAACTGGATAATGAAAGCCCCAAGGCAGTTGATGAAATGGCTTCAAACCTGCCGTTAATAGCAGTGGCATCTATTAATGCTCAGGACTATTTTATAGTTTACCATGTTTACCATTATGATTGGTTAATAAAATTAAATGCTACACATACATGTACCTATAAGCTGTGAACTTATAACCTGAATGCTACATACAATTATTTAGGGTGTACAGACATAAACTGAGTTTTGAAGAAATCAGTTTAAAACTAACAAGTGAGATCTGCACTGTCTGTAACAAGTTCACAGTAACAGGCATGGAGCCTTCCTGATCAGACCACAGTTGTGGATGGAGGCATACGAACCTCAGGTTTTACATTGAATAGGGCTCCCACTGTCCATAAGAATGTTTGAAAATCCTTTCAACCTGCAGGAAGTCGTTCTATAAAATAATGGAAAAATCGGGTAAAAGTCAAGTGCAATATTCCACTGTGAACCTTTTTATTATTATATTCTGTTTTTTTTTTTTGTGAAGTGAAATTCATCTTTTTAGCAAATTGGTAGTTGATTTTAAGTCATTCAGTATCCATGCACTAATTCAGTTAACTAATTGAACAGTTGTACCTAAGTTGCAAAAGCAAATTTAGTTGGTAATTGGGAGTTGGGAGAGTAAATGAATACCTTCATAGGTCCTGCATATTGAATGTAATGTGCCTCTAAATGTAGTTCCACATTGCTCTGTAGCTCAATGAGCGCACTACTGCACCCAAAAAAAATCACAAATGTATCCTTAAAATGTCATTGAGATTTCATGGACAATATGTAATTTGACTGAGAACCTTGATTGAATATTTGGCTTCTGATTTGCTGAACTGCAGTCATTCTGCACGTGTGAATTAATGCGATGATTGAATAATCAACCATTGCAGGGACCACAGCTGTTTCTTGGACACTACTTGTGATGGTTTTCTTGTTGTTACTTTAACCTTGACGCTACCATAACCATGTTAAACATGTCACATGTAATCAGTTTGCCTGTGTGTTTACAAAGACTATAACAGTGCAGGAGAGTGTTCTGGTATAGCAGCTGCATAATGCATAAGGAGCAGTGTCACGCCTTGAACAGCACTGTATAGAAATATTTCTGCCAGTGACTATGTCTCATAAATGTTCTGTGACCCTAAGATGTCAAGATAATGTAACAACGACAAAAGGCCACGAGGGAAATTCGTTAGTGACACTAGCCTTGAATGGAGCATTTAGAGTTCTCCCCTGCACCTGTGGGCTGTAGTGCTGTTCTGTGAATCTGTGGAGAATGCTCTGGGCACGTGCGCACTTGTTAACAAGCTAAATGAATGTTTCTCCCATGTCCTCCTGCCAGGTGCATCTCCGAGGCTGCCTGCCTGCGGATGGCTGCCCGCTCCCCGCCCATCCGCCTGCAGATGAGGCGAAGCGTGCTTTTGAGCACCTCTGTGTGCGTGCGCTCCTGCTACAAACGCCTCTGATTGATACCAGTCAGCCTTGGGCTTTTTGGGCGCTGTCGTTCGCTCAAACGACGCCATTCAGATTGCACACAGCCTGCGCCAGCGCAGATGTGCCCGGCATCAGGCTGCCATTCTGCAGTGATCAGATCAATTGTCTGTCACATTTAGGTGCCCTGTTTAACTGATTTCTCCAAAACCCTGCATACCGTTTTAGTCATCATACACTCTGTGCAATCTTGGCCCTATTTGGAGCGGTTTATAGTCGAAGACTGTCCATGCCAGAGCTTGTAGCTGAATGATTGTATATTTAATGTCACATACACATGCATTGCCCCCCCACACACATACACATACACTCAGTGAGCACTTCACCTTCACCTTCCTGTCAGCTTTGACCAGTCTGGCGATTCTCCTTGGAGCTCGCTCATTAACAAGGCGTTAACAACTGCTGCTCACTGGATGTTTTTTTTCCACCATTCTCTGCAATCTCTATTGGCTGCTGTGTGTGAAAATCTCAGGTGATCAGCAGTTTCTGAGATACTCAAACCACCCTGTCTGGCACCAACAATCATTCCATGGTCAAAGTCACTTAGATCACATTTTGTTCCCATCCTGGTGGTTGATGTCAACATTAACTGAAGCTCCTGACCCGTATCTGCATGATTTTATGCATTGCACTGCTGCCAGACTATTGGCTAATTAGATAATCACATTAATAAGTACAGACATATTGTATTTCAGAATATATAATAACTTTTTTGTTACTGATGCTGAATCACCTTTATGAATGCACATGAAGGAACTGACAACCCTGCCATCATTCACTCACTTAGCTATACTACACCAATTTAAAAGCCTCATTTGGAGTCTCCTGGACTCCTCTTCAGTTTCAATTAACAAGCTGCTACCATGTTTCCAGGGTTGCACATGAGCCCATAGAGGATAACTGCAGTTCTAGTGAACTGTGCAGTCACCACTGTACAGACAGCTGTGTAACCTTGGGTACTATAGACACCCAAGGCACAGTAGATTTGCAATATACCTGAACAAGGAGACCCATCAACAGGAGATAAATAACGCATACTAATGCTGAGGTATTTAACATGGGATGTATTCAATTGGCAGAATGTCCTGTGTTTTGTCTAGAGAACAAAGTTAGCTACAGTACACAGCACTCCATAAGAGACATTTTACAGCCCTACCGTGTGGGAACTTTGGGAGACTTGGCTTCAGAATAAAGTCTGCAGCACACCTCATGCAATCGCCCCACTATACCGTACCTACAGCATCCTGCAGCTTGACATTCAGTTCAATCCCATTTCATGTAACATAATGTACTAAAGAGTAGCCATTTTCTTGTTGCTCAGCTAGATATAAGCCCCACTAGCAAAGAAAGGGTTAAGCGAACTGTGAAGAAGGAAAAAGCACAAAGTCCTCCATACTGTAGTTCACAAACAGGCATATCTGAAGCCACCTGCTAACCCCCATATCCCTGAGCTGCTTCCTCATAGAGAGGACCCTGCTCCATTGTACCTCTCAGGCTCCGTATTTTGGGGTTGCCCATCTGGAAACAAGGAGATGGTATTCTGTTAAAAGCTAATGAGGTGGATGCGCTCCAGGCTGGTCGACAGGAAGCCTGCTCATCAGAGCAGTGAAGGGAGAAGATAGCCTGGCTGGAAACGGTCCTCATTACTGTCCGACGAAGACTACAGGAACGGTCTGGCCACGCACCCAAAGAGCGCTTTGAGCAGTGAACACAGCGAGGCACTGGCACACCGGGCGCACTTCTGATTGCACCGACGAGCAAATGCCATTAATGCTTTTGGAGGGGAAAACAAAAAGCAGGCCGTCGCCAGCCTAGTGCAGAAGCGATTGTGAGTTTTTAATGATAAACGAGTCGGAACAATGCATGCAACAAGGCGTACTGCAATCGCATGGAACATTAAGCACGCTAGTAATTCAGTGAGCAGTTTTGCCATGGCGTGTTGACGCACCAATGCCAAGAACCGGTCCAAATTGCCAGAAGTTGATTGGTGTAAATATTTCAATTGTTTCCATGGTCTGTGGCGTCTCATATTTTCTGTATTTTGGAAAAACAGTAATGCGCATTCATGTACCACTGTACAGACTGGGCCATGCACCGCTCGGCAGTCTAAACGAGAATCGGCAGAAGTTGAATACAATAGAACATATTCCTCTCAGCTGTTTCCGCCCAAACCCGTCTGTCCAAACTAAGCCATCCAGTTGACAATGCTGGAGACCCTATCAGTCTTGGCTGGCAGTTAAATAACAAGCCATTCTTCACGGCACCCAGCACTCACACGAGTCGAGTGATCATTACGCGTAAGTTGAAATCATTTTTCAAGCTATTTTTACTTCAGTCCTGGTTATATATTGCGTCGTATACTGTGGGATTCACAAGGCCCATTAAATGACCTGACTGCGCTGGCTTGTGCGCTGTGGATCCGTGTTCAACTTAATGGCGTGATGGATTCAGAGCTTGTCTTTAGAATCCTCTGTGGATGCTATATGAAATGGCTCTCTTCAGCACTGCTCATATACCTGCCTGATGGCACACAAAGGAAATGGCTTATGATCCAGGCTGGACATGCATCTCAGGAACAGGGCATTAAGTGTCATCAGAGGAATTATGTCTTCCATTGTGGCTCTCTGAGTTGGCTCTGACGATGTAAGAGAGGACATCTGTATATGAGAAAGGATGAGGCAGACGTGACACTCAGAAAACTGGGCTGGAGGAGAAATGGTACTGTAAATGATGGCAAATGTTTTTTTATGTTCATGGTTGCTTACTTCACTGTGATTCAGCAATTTACAAATATATATTTTTTATATTGTGGTGAAGAGTAAGCATCTTTATATACTGCACCTTCTCTTTCAGAATCTTTTCATAAAAAAATATTCTTGTGATTATGAGCCCTGTAATTCCTAGGCTATTCTTTGTTTAAATGAACAGCTTCAACCCTCTGAGGTATTCTGCTGCTTCCCAAAGCATTCAAACTTATGGAAAGTACTGTAGGAAGTAATATGGTTGTTAACACCAGACAGAACAGCCACTGCAGCTGGATACTTTAGAAGTCATGGAGTTACTTCAGAATAAAAAGTTCAGCCCTAGAATTATACTCGCCTGACTGAAGCCCTAACAAGTAAATCACCTGGGTCTGGGCCTTAGTCCTTATCTTTAAAAAAAGTAAGAAATAATAATCCAAAAGGGTTCCCAAACTTTTGCACAGGGCCCTATTCCTTTTTTTATAAGTTAAAAATGAAAATAAAAAGCAATTTCGCCTTCAAATGCGCAGAAAGGTCTCATGTTTAACTCTGTACCATTTAGAGTTCAGGTTTGCTTTCGATCACATACAGATTCATTGTAAAACACACAAAACCAACTTTTTGCACTCAACAGTACAATTGTTAAGAATAAAATAATAATAAAATTAATTAAAATAGTATCCAGTATGTTTTCATTATAAAGTAAATTAATATTGTAGTTTTTTTGTTGCTCTTCTGACACATCCTTTTCCCTTTGTGACAATTAGCATGGGGAAAACTGACAATGAATGAATTCACTGTTTTTTGCACAAGAAACAGATACATTAGAAGGACCACTCATGTTAATTTAACTGATTTTTAGACACTTTGATTTATTAAAGTGACTATAAAGTGGCTGGAAATAGAAATAAAATAGCCATAAATTATCACAATGGATCCACTACTCAGAGAAGGAGGGAGACTTGAAGAGGGATGAGCAAAATGCAAAAACAAATTGCATGCTACAAATCTCTATAGAAATGTATGGAATGATGGAAATATTAAGATGATCGGTATTGCGATGCAGTTCGAGAGAGAGAGAGAGAGAGAGAGAGAGAGAGAGAGAGAGAGAGAGAGAGAGAGCTTGCAAAATAAACTTAAACTCTTTGTCCTCCCCCCCTCAGGGGTAGCTTTTCATCCCCATAGCCAGCTCAGTCTCCATAAACACCTCTCTCTCGCACAGCAGTTTTCCGGTCCGGTGCAAAGAAGCACATCTTTTAAAGGCCTGGGCTGATTCACTACATAGTCCAGGTGTGTGCCTATTTAACCAGTAGGTGTGGTCCTCAGATCGCCCTGCTTCCTTCTTGCAAACCGAGTCAACTTGCCACACTAAATAATTTTCTAATTTTGGAAATGGTTCTTTAGCAATTGTTTCTGAATACTAATAAAATGATTATAAATAATTCAAATTAGTATTTGCAGTGTTTGCATAGCCTAGCAGACTACCACTTAGCCATGGGTCATGGAGGAGTCACATGCCCATATTTCACAACACGCCCGGCTCTGAACAGTTTAATCAAGTCTACCATTACAGTGCATTTACACAACAATTAAATGTTTATTTCATTTTATTCAAACAGAATTTTTATTTTCTTCTCAATAACGGGTTTAGAAACTTGCTGAACCTTGCTTCCCCCTGCTTGGAAAAAGCCCTGTACACTGACTGAAACTGTTGAAAACCTCTATCCAGGAGCACTCTGTTTACTCCAACTTCATAGCCCATTTATCTGTATGTTTGTGCCTCTCACCATTGTGCAATTACCATTCCAGAAAAGAGTAGAACAGAAAATTGCGGTCTTGTAATTTTTTCTGCCCACTTCACAAACTAAAGTTTTCCTCTTTGTGTATGGTCCCAATTAGCAGGCCAGCAGCTATGACTAATGACCCTTCAACAGCTAACACCCACCAGAGACATTACTCTGCACCCACAGACAACACAAAGAGCGTTTGACTCGCAGTGCCTCCCACAGCACCCTCTGCTGGTGCCTGGACGCCAAGCAGAACAATTCTTAATTTTCATTCCACGCTAATTCGGCAGTGATATTTCAGACGTTTCCGAACCAACATTGCGCTAAAGCCTATAGTTTGTGATGGTGTTGTTCCTGCAAATTGTCACATTTATTTTAAAGTGAACTAACAAACATATGTACAAATACATGCAAAGATATACAGATACATGCTATATTAATTATGCCATGTATCTTAGTTGTTGAAATATAAAATATGTTTTACACTGTGATACCACTGGGGAAAGGTAATGCTGTTGTTATTGCTGCTTTTTCATCATAACCTTATTTGTATTTCAGCCATTCCAGCTGTCTGCAAAGGAAGGTGGACATTGTGAAACTCAAATATTAGAGTCTGAAGAGATGACCTTTAGAAAGCATTGATATGTACTGCTCCCCATGATTTACATTGGTATTCTACCCATAAGACCTCGCCATATCCCATATGTCAGCTAATTTATTTCTGACTTCTCTTTTATTAGTTTCATGTCTTTCTGAAACATGGGCCTGAGACTGTTGATATTTCCAACCAATTACACCAATATATCTATCCAATCTACAGTTTGAACATATTTACATTTGTCACTTAATTTTCTGCAAGAGCTGGCAAATTATGCATAAGAAATCATATACATTAAGGTCTTGATGGTTTTTAAAGTTAAGTTTCAATAACAAATTTTGTCAAGCACTTTTTAAATGGACTTTCAGATAAATTGTTCAGTGTTTTCTATGATTGTATCATGAAGAACAATATTGTGTAGGTCCTCCTCATGCCGCCAAAACAGCTCTGACCTGTCAAGGCAGGTATAAATACACAGGGAAATGAGACAAACTAGGCAGGGCATGGGAGTGAGGGCGGTCTAACAAATAAACATCAGGTGAGACACATGAAAGGGCAATAGGACAATAATGAGGGGGCAATGAAAACACGGACTGGATTCACAAAGACACACATGTAATACAAACGGCTCCGGACTAGGGAGTAGACAATTTGCAGAGAATCAGGAGAGTAATCAGTGATAGAATAGGGAGGCGGAGTTACAGAACAGAATTGAAACTGGAGATGCATTAGCAAGTTAGTTAAGTGATTTAAATTACAAATACCCAAAACTAGTGAATGTTAGTTTGTTAGTTTGACAAACATAATAGTGTGTTCGTATAATTAGTACTGTACAAATTCATATATTAGTGCTATGTACAAACATGAAATGGAGAGAAAGCAGGAAGTAAGGAATGCAAGATTGGAAGGAAGGTTGAACCCCGGAACTACCGCAAACACCCGAATAGTGGGGCACGCAGACAAGGGGGTGACTGGGCTAGTAAACATTCAGACTCAGATATCACAGGGGAAGACAAGTGCAAAGACTAATGACTATAAACAGAACACCAGACATGAATATGAAAAATAATAAATAACAAGAATAACAATAATAAACTAACAGACAGAACACAGGAACATAACAACATTAGCAGTAGATCCTATAAGTCTTGTAAGTTGTGAGGTGGGGCCGCCATGGATTGGACTTGTTTATCCAGCACAACCAACAGATGCTCGATTGGATTGAGATCTGGGGAATCTGAGGCCAAGTCAACACCTTCAATGCGTTGTCCTGTTCCTCAACCATTCCTGAACAATCTATGCAGTGGCATTATCCTGCTGAAAGAGGTAGCTGCCATCAGGGAATACCGTGGCCATGAAGGGGTGTACTTGGTCTGCAACAATGTTTTGGTAGGTGGCACGTGTCAAAGTAACATCCACATGAATACCAGGATCCAAGGTTTCCCAGCAGAACATTGCCCAAAGCATCACACTGCCTCCGCTGGCTTCCCTCCTTCCCATAGTGCATCATGTGGCCATCTCTTGCCCAGGGAAACAAAATACATGCACCCGGCCGTCCACATGGTGTAAAAGAAAATATGATTCATCAGACCAGGCCACCTTCTTCCATTGCTCCATGGTCCATTTCTGACGCTCACGTGCCCATTGCAGGCGCTATGAATTATGCTGGAAATGAAAAAGGTACATTTTCTGTGGCTTATTCCTACAACACAAAAAAGTAAGAATCCCTATTGCCATGTTAGATCCGCATTCACATAACATTTTGAAAACCAGCTTCCTCTGCCGTTTGTCGTTTTGTCAGTTTGATTCATACGTGTCATCTTCCTTCCTTATCAAAAATGCATTGAAGACGGACACATACTCCACATGTCTAATGGATTATCTGCAGTCGCCTTTCAAAGGAATCAATAAAGTGGGTTTGTGACTCCCATGGTATACCGTTTTCACTAAGACTATATGCGCTGGTGTCCCTGACCATCCGGAGCCAAAGTTGACATAAAAGCACAATGATTACAGAGCATGCAGTTCACATAAAAGAAGATAAAATTGCCATTTTGAGGCAGCCTGCTCATTGGGCGTACAGCACAGAAGCCTGTATACGATAGGGATGCCTTCAAAGCCATGTCTGTGCTATCAGATTGTCCTTTACTGTTTCTTATCTTAGCAACGGTGGTGTCTTGTCTCACAGGAGGAAATCCGGAAGCATTTTATTCCCCTTTCAATGATGAGATGGCTCGTGGCTCCGCTACAGAACACAGCCGAGAAACAGTCTCCCTCTGAAGCCCCGTGGAGCGTGACAGGAAGTTGCCTGCAGTCACTTCTTTTCTCCCGCCACAGACAGGGGGTGACAAGGGGACCAGGGTGGCATTAGCCTACTCATGCACAGGGCTGACAAATGACTGACAGCGAGCTAAGCGAGTGGGATATGGTGACAGAAGAATGATGGAGATTTATGGCATTATCTAAGCGTGTAATAGGGTTGTCTGAAGCCACCATGTCAAATGGGAAGCACCCTGTATTGGGCTCTTTTCATGAGACACATGACAGTAAATCATGTAGACATGCAGTGGAAGTGTCTCCTGCCGTGCATGAGTGTTTGCTTTGGGGGTTATCTTCAGAGGAAGACATTCGTATGTACATACAACGTCAAAGGGGGAAAATGCACAAATTAGTTTGATCAAAAACATCTCCCAAGTAGGAAAAAATCCATTAGATTTTATTTATGTATTATTTGTGTTTCTCACGATACTACTGGAGCCATAAAGGGACTGGAACACAATAAAAAAATGAATTCATTGAAGTTTAAGGATCCCTGCAGGATTTGTGCAGGTATAGCAGTGACATTAACCAATAAATCCAGTTCTTTTTTAGAAGAAAATTATTCATTGCAGTAAAATTGGTGCATAGATACTCAGCACATATTTGTTAATGGCTGAACATTTGTTTTCCTCCAAATTCACTATACAGCACAAAAAATGAACTCAATCTGACATATAGAGTACTAAATAATGTTATAATAATCGCAATTATGCACAGTCAGCAAAGGAATCAATTTGTAAGTGAAGCAAACTCACAAGATTTATTGTGTGGTTTAACTGAGATTCAGCAAGACTGGAATGCATGTATTTATTGTGTCCTCCAGTCAAAAGAGGAGAAACTCAGAGGAGAAAAACATTAAAAAACTCTGATATTAACAACATTCACAGTAACATAAACTGAAGGAGCTTATGGATGGAGCACTGCAGTAATTCAAAGAATGTGAGCTGGCACAGTACCCAGAGCCTGATTGCTCATTTGAGAATGACGCTGACAGGTGGGAACTCCTAAAAATAGATTTTTTTTTTTTTTTGAGGTTTACACACGTCAGACGAGCACTCCAGCTCTTTAAGTGCCTTCTGTTTCAGCTGCAAAAGCCTATAGAGGAGAAGAGAACATTATTCCTGATGAAGGACGCCCGGATCTTGTCCTTCGCACACCGAGTACGGAGAAGCTCCGGGAGGTTTGTTTAGGCTTCCTTTGCACAAACAGCGGCTACTCCCACAGACAGGACACCGGCTTCACACGAGGAGAGCAGGCAGGTCATACTAATTACTCGCCGTTGTGCATGAACTCGGTATGACGTGCAAACGTGTGGCACGTTTATTTGCGACTTTGCTCGATCAGACAGACGTCAGCTGATATTTCAGCTGTCGCTGCTGAAACACCGCAGCCTCATCAGCAATACTGTGTCAGTGGTTTTAGAATTTACGTAATTAGTCGGACAATGCCCGTCCATCATTATTGAAATAATCATGAATAATGAATGGGCCTCTTCATGAAAAGCAAGGCATGAGTTTCAGTATAATCATTCATTCCTTTTTTAGGCACACTCTATGCTTTTTGTTTCTGCTGTCTAATTTTCCTTGAAAGATGACTCCTCAATACAATTGTTATATCTTTATTTAATAACATTGGTGTATGCCCAATACAACTCCTTGGCATGTTGAGTAAACTAGAGGAAAGAAATGTGGCAGCAAATACCCTTATAAACGATGAGATAACATCTCAGAGCCAGAGTCCACACTCACGGTCTGCTGATAGTTGCACACAGCTCACTGAGATCAGTGCCAGTGGCCTGCACTTCATCCCCACCTGTGCATAGCATAAAGGGACTTCCAATAGGTCATAAGAAATCGAATCCAGTTTAGCACATCAGAGAGGATCCGACTACTGCTGCCTCAGCACCGCACCTCAATGGCAGGGGTCTTCTGATGAATGTACTCTCAACCATCACCCCCGCTGACTGCAGGCCAGCTCAGGAGCCAATAGCCACCGTAATTTCTCCACATGCCAGAGGGAAGCGCTAACTGCACATTTTTAAATATCGGAACTTCGACCCATTTCAATACCAATACTGATATTATCTTTTCCCCCAAAACCTCACATTTACATTTACAGTAGGTGTTTAGCGGACACTCCTATGTAATCTATAACATTAAATGCCTCAGTGGGTGAAAAAGGGAGATTGATGATGTAGCGCTTTAACTAGCAAATGGATCTGGGGAACTGATCCATTTACTTAGATGGAGCATGTTTTTGAATACTCTTGAGGGCCTATTGAGACTTGCGATACACACACCCAAAGTTAAAGTTGTGATACCACTCACAATAGGCGCTTAAGCCCTTCTTTCATTGCAAACTGACCACTGAAATCCCATCAGCTTTTTTGGATATATTAAACCACTAATCAATACGAAGTTATTCCTTGTTTGAAAGTGTCACGGTCCCAGAGCCATGTTTTCTGTAATTAAAGTAAAGAAAAAGAAAACTTCAAAATGCAAACGACAAAGTAACGGAATGACCCACTGATTCAATGCGTAGCCTTTCCTTTTAATTAAATCTAAATTGACTTCTGTTTTAGCCCACAGCAGACCTTAATGAAAGTCTCATGAAATGTCATTGGTACACAAAATTAGAATAAGGATTGTTACCAAGCCTCACACTAATGTAAAAGGGAATATCCGAGCAAAGGGAAGGGTTTAAAGTAACGATACAACCGTGTATTGAATTGTGATTTGAAAATTAATGTCAGAATCTAATCAGATCTGTAATAGCTTTGTTTTATATGAAGAGTATGTCTACTGTAAATAATATATAGAATGATATTGGATGAATCCACTTTCATTAACAGAATTCCTCAAAACATTTGCCAATTAGAGCATCTACAAAATGGGAAAATGTTTATCTTGGGAGACATCCTCCTCTGGACAAAGGGAATATTTGATCACTCAAACCATCTACACCATTATGAATCTAACAGAACCCTGCATGGTTTGAACCTTTTCGTGTTTCTATTTTTCATCACTACTTTTTTATATGTATGGCTGAAGAATATATTGTGTTTGTAAACAACCTGTAAGATTCTGTTGATGACCTTTTAAAAATACAATTCTGATATCAAACACTCAAGGTTGATCTCCTCACAACATTTGTGCAAACAGAAAGGCTAAGAGTTGGAGATATGAATCACTGTTTTTTCAAAGGAATTGAGAAAGAAAACTTCCAAACAGAAAAAGATAAATGTGCTTTCACATTTTCCCACGGAAAAATAAATTGCCTCAATTAAAAGTTTTCAAAAGACTGCATCAGCTGCTGTTCCTGAGCTTTGCGGTTTTCTTTCGCAGCCACTGTTGTGTGGCAGCACAGCCCCAGGGGGCACTAGTGGGGCCTCGTGCTCAGCTTTTATAAGACCGGGCGTTGGGGATGCGCTGTCTAAGAAACATTGTCTAAAATGGGGAGGGTAGGTAGGCAATCGACCTTGATCACAGCATCTGTTTTCTCCCTTAGCTGTTCAATGCAGCATGCTGTCTTTTATACTTTTTTCCCCAACTGAACTTTAAAATGCCATACATGGCAATGAGTACTATTTAAATTGAAATTTTAATTCCAGAAAGTCTAGACACAATTTTTGTGAATAAATCCTAACACATTTTATATTTTGGGAAAGTTGCTTTCTTTTTATGAGTGGTATTCATAATAGTCAGCGTTAAAATAGCCTGCTCCTCCAAACAGCGAATCATGTGGCTGCAACTCAATAGAGCATATAGAAATGAAGAAGAGATTTAGCTGCCATTTGGCCAAACATTAGAATGTACAGGATGATCTGTAGTGACTGACTGTGGTTTGATTGGTGGTGCCAGACGTGGTGGCACCATGCGCCCCTGCTCCTGCTGAATGATGAAGCTCGGCAGGTGTGGGTACTTGGTTAGTACTTGGATGAGACTAACTGTGCTCATTAAAGATCCCATGGCACTCTTTGCAAAGAGTAGGGTGTCCTGGCTAAATGACATGCCTGGCTCACCTAATCTGCCACCTCCTGATTTAATTGGTTAAAGAAATGTTTTCTCCCTCTCCACCTCAGTTGATGTGCGGTGAGCATCCTGGTGCAAAATGGCTGCCGTTTTGAGGTGAAGTGAGTTCCCCCCCCCCTCATCACTGTAAAGCACTTTGAGTGTGATAAAAGCGCTATATAAATGCTTGGCATTAATCTCAGAAACAGCTGCCCTCCTGGGATTTGCACATATAACAGTTTCTTGAGTTTACAGAGAATTTCATGATTAAAAAATCCACTGAGTGGCAGCTGGGCTACTGTAGCAGAACACTATACAGGGTTCTACTCCTGCCAGCTAGGAACAAGAAGATGAGGCTGCAGTGGAAATGTCCACTAAAGCTGGACAACTGAAGATTGAAATTCATCACCCGGTCTTACAATTCTGCTGTGACATTCTGCAGATGTTATGGTCAGAATTCGGTATAGACATACGGTAAGTCAATGGATCCACCCTGCCTTGTGTCAATGGTACAGTACAGGCTGGTGGTGACGGTTGTGTTCTAGGGAATGCTATGGCATATCTAAGTATTGTTAATGACCATCTGCATCCCTTCAGTCTATCCTACAGTCTACTATTTCAAATGGGTACTTCCAGCAGGATAATGTGCCAATCACAAAGCATGCATGATGTCAAGCTGGTTCCATGAACAGTTTACTCCAATGGCCTGCACTGACCCAAGATTCCCAACCAACAGAGCACCATTTGGATGAAGTGGAATGGGAGGTTTTACAGCACGGTCATGGATGGCCATGGACTATAGTCTCTAAGGAATATTTCCAGCATCTTGTTGAATCCATGTTGAATAATATTTTAGATACAGAAGGTGATCTAATAAAGTATAAATAAAAATATATCTAGAAATCCTTCTAGATTCAGAGTTCCGCACAGAGGATATACATAGTGTACTTCATCCTATGGTGTGCTCTGTGGAAGAAGAAGTGGTAATGATTAATCTGCAGTGTAGAGAGTAAGCTGTACCTAGCTCTCCAGTGACTGCCATTGTGCCATTTCTGGTCCTGCAGGTAATCACTCATTATAATCCCACAAAGTACCTTCCGTAGTTCAGCAGCACCGCATTCTAAAACTTATATCAGTAAACTATAGAATCAGTTGCCTAAAGTGCCATCAATTAAGCCAAGAATGTTCCATAATGTCAGCAGTGGAACCATGACAAACAATAGCACTTTTGCAATGGCTTGTATTGCGAGTGTGTTGTGTGCATTCAACATTTGAATTTAAGCACATGGAAAAATATTAAAAAGGTCTAGAAAGATAAAATAGTGAATTCATTATATTGTACTTTTTTGTTTGAGATATTCAAATGGTTTGACATATTCTTCGACCAAGTTGAGTCGAAGCCTAATTTCGGAGAAGTTATCTGTCATTAAAGCTGCTAATTGCACAGTCTCCTTACATCCTTAGCTTTTCATGTTCCCCTGTATGTGCGGAGCTGATAACGGGTTTGGTTTATCAACAGCAGTCAGCTCTGCGTCTCTGTGTGTTCCGAAGCTGGCAGCACAGATTACGAGAGTTGCGGCATACTTCTGCATGCTGTGAGTGCGCTTCAGAGGGAATCGTCTATTTGACACGTTTCCGTTTAGGTTTTGTGATGCTCCCCTAATCCCAGAAGGTGACAGCCAGGCCTCTGACACATTGCTGCTCTTCTGTCTGGTGCACAGCATTTAGCTGAATTTTCAGAAGGTTTCGGCCATCATCAATAGCCAAGCTAAAATTGCTGTGTTTTCTCAGGATACATAGATCATACATCCAAGATGGTCTACGGGTCCTATGAAACATAGTGATTTTAACTTTTTCAGTTGCCCAACCCTATTGCGACGTTTTGTGTCATGGATGCAAGATGAAATGCATTACATAAGAGTGTGAAGCTTTAATCATCACCATAAAGCCTGAGAATAAGACATCTGGACTAATGTATATTCTATTGCTATGTTTCACCTTGGCTGTCTTGGAACTAGCGTAATTGAATTGTGATGAATCCACTTGGGAGAAAAGCATGATTTAAATGACAGTGATGTTGAAATTGTTACATTTTCATTATGATTCTTAGATATTTTTCATGATTTTACATTGAAATATTGAAATATTGAGGGTAACATAATATTAAATTGAATTGAATTCAATAGCGATCATACTATCCAGGTTTACTCTGCACTGAGTGCATTTATCCTGACTGTGGAAGTGTTTACTCGCCACTCAGGGGAATCAATGATGGAAACTGTATTTAAGCCACATACAGCTCAAGCTTATCTCTGTCTCCATGAATGCATTGTTATGGTAAATCTGTGGAAATTGGCATATTACCTAATACTTAACAACAATGTGAAATTGTTTAAAGGCTTGTTGCAGTATGTCAAGTTTTATTGGTTGCAAAAATCAAACTTTTTTGACCCATAGCTACTGTTCTCTGTCTTTCACCCATAAAATTAATTTGGCAAGGTCTCTGTGTTCCTTTCCTAATGGGCTGTCTTTAGAGATAAGAGCACTAAGTATATCTGTCCACATTTGAATAGAATAAATTAAATCCGTCTTTTTCCCCACTCCTGCTGATTAGCTCTTGTGAAAAATGGCTATTGTTCATCACCCAGGTGTACACATTGTCAGCGACTGAGATGAATAATCCAATTCAACCTAAAGTGTACGAATGAAATAAAATCTGCTGCATAAGTGCGACTGAGCATTATCATTCATTAATGAAAATTAATTATCTGAAACATTTCACCAGTATCTACGTAGGCTACATGTTTTTTAACTGAAATTTGGGTTATTGGTAAAGTTGAGAACTCTCATAGCTGTGTATTGTAACCCCTGCGTGAAGGGTAAATCTCTACTCACCGTCACACTGACACTAATGACAATATAATAGTTACACTGCATAAAACAACAATCTGTATCATAGGCCAAATCAGAAGATCTAGGGTTGCAGGAGCTAATAAGCACACACACATGAGGTTTCTGTATTACAAAACTAGAAGGAATTATTTGACACATTTACATAAAAACATAAAAGAAAATACACTCTTTTTAGTTTGATTTGGTCTCTCTTTTCAGAATATCTGGATAGTTACTACTTTATACTTTGATCACTAATTTAAATGACTATTTAATCACAATATGAAACGGTTTCAAACCAGGGTCGCAGGGGGGCTGGAGCCTATCCCAGCATACAGTACATTGGGCGAAAGGCAGGAATACACCCTGGACAGGTCGCCAGTCCATCGCAGGGCACACACACCATTCACTCACACACTCATAGCTATGGGCAATTTAGACTCTCCAATCAGCCTAACCTGCATGTATTTGGACTGTGGGAGGAAACCGGAGTACCCGGAGGAAACCCGCATTGCTGAATGTTCTTCTCCTGGGAGGCTCGCCATCTTGTTTTCCTTCGGTGAAACGTGGTCGTTGAAGCCACACGATGAACTCGTCGTCAATTTAAACGTGCGTTATTCCTTGTTAAATCAACCGGGGAAATTATTAGTTCGTTCACTCTCCAGATTCACTCCAGAGCGTTTTGTAGCTACTTAGCTGGTTAGCTACTTTCCGTAGGTCGATTTGTTTTATCACAAATATCGAAGTTCTTCCTAGGTTATTTCTGTCACCAACCGGTAGAACATGTAGTTATACTGTATATTTCGGTTATTATTCGTTTCTGTTTCTGTTTTGCGCAGCTGACTCATTCTTCTTCTGTTTTTATTTAGCTATCGGAGGTCTGTTATTTTCTACAGTTCTTTTTTTTATCCACAGGGTGGAGCTCTAACATGGAATATGACCCTAATGTAATTTTGCTTCAGCTTGTTACAATCGTTTTAAGAACGATTTATATTTATTTATTTTACATAATTTTGATATATGTCATTAGATATTTAGATAAAAACTAATAAATTGGTTATCTTTACAGTTCTACAGGTTAATGCATTTTAAACCTGGGTTACAATATGGGCAGGGAAGTATTTAGCTTGGTATCAAAATTTAATATGTTAATATGTGTGTGGCAAGGCCACGGTTTGCGAGAAGGAAGCAGGGCAAGCCTACTGGTTAAGCAGGCGCACTCGTGAATTAGTCCAGGCTGTTAAAATGTGTGCTCTTTTCCACAGTAGGTGCCTGTGACTGAAAAACCACTAGGGAGAAGAGAGACGTTTTCCTAGGATTTACCTGCTTCCTTCCCACAAACCGCACCCTTGAACAATGTGTTAGAAATTTGAAAATGTGCAATCATGTCTCAGCCGAATAGTACAGTCTGATTTTGTGATTTTGTGATATTCTGAACAGCCATTCTGCTAGCTATGGTTTGCTATGCAGATTTTACTGAGGAATGTGTTTTTTTTAATGTTTAAAATCTTCTGAAACAAATTATGTCTCAAACCAGTGTAATGAAAACAATAATACGCAATAAAACAGACTATTTAACCGCTTTTGACAGTCATAAATAATTACGCTAAATACATAAAAGAAAAATCTTGATAAGCCCTTTCAGACGTAATGAAGGCAGTGTTGCATTTTTTTTTATCCCTCCCCAACAGAGCAGTCTTTGGCTTGCTCGAAGCTGCAGAAGTGTGTGAGATACTTAATAGTGGTAATTGTCAGGAACAATCCTGGTGCCTGCTTTGCAAAATGACTTCAGGGCCAGTACCAATTAGTTGTATTTTTTTGTCACATTAATGCTCCAGATTGTTTGTTTGGTTTTGTGCCCCTGTTTTTAACCTTTCTTTTTAACGCCACTGCATATCACCCTCATTAATGTATGCCTACAAACAGATGATGGCCATGGTGCCAGGTCTGGAGGCCAGTGGTGACCTGCTGGAGTAGAGAGACTGAGAGTTGCACTCTCAATACAGTTTTTTGCTAGGAAATTCAGATCACCATGAAAAAGGATGGAACTGAGGGAATGAAACAGTGAAATGGTGGTTATTAATTGCAAGAAGGAGATCAAGTGGGGGTACTATTTATGCTGACCTGTCATAAACTCTTAAGCATTAGGAGGATATTGTACAATCAGCATGAGTATTGAGCCCTGGAAATCTTACCTCAAGAATGACCACATACACATGTATCAGTTAAATTGTAATTTAATGCTCACAAGCCATTGTGCTTTTAAAGGTTTGTAAAAATCGATGGAGCAATTGTTTTCATATTTTCTCATTGTGATGCGTAATGGATTTATAGCCGAATGATAGACGAGTATGTAAAGTTTCCAAATCTGTACTTATGTCATTTTTGACCAAAATCGAGTCTGACTCGTTTTTAAAGTATTCTGTGTAACTGTGAACTGCGCAATGTTATCCCCTTGGTCATGCGGCGTCACAAATTTGTACAAGGAAAGTGTTTACAGAGAAGCCATTTTTTAATTGAATTCCAAAAACAAAAATATCTTTCTATCATAAGAGCTTTCTAAATTTAATAAATAAATAAGAGCAAGGAGATGGGGAAATGTCATGCCTCAATGCTTAATTTCTCAAAAAAAAAGAAAGGTTTGGCAGCATTTTAATGTAGCACCATAAAACTCTGAAACATGAAAAACTAGAAGTGGAATAGGACCATAATTATTTTTTCAGCTTCTTAGAATTTAGACATGTTCAGACAAATAGAGGTTTCTCTCTTAAATAGAGCCATAAATTATAACATTTTATTTATGGGTCCAAGTAAACATTTTCTATTTGTGGATGCACTTGATGCATTTTCATCAAAAGGTAGAGAAGGCATGTATTTAAATCCTCATTACAACAATCATGGCTTCTTGTCATGGTTGGAGGATGGCAGTAGTTGCAGGACAGCATATTCTGAATTGGCAGTATGTACATTCATTTTCCATTATTTTGTTGTTTTTATACAGTCTCTAATTACTGAATACTTTAAACTTTTCAATGTGATGACTCTCACTTTGAGATGGTTCACTACCTGTATCTTGTCATATTTAGTTGACTATGATTGACATGTTACTTCTGTTGAAATGGAAATGGAATTGTCTGTGTCATGCACGAATATCCTTTCACAGTATGCCATTACCGCACACTTACATTTTATATTGTGAACTTATGCATTGAAATGAGATGCAATGACCAATTACAGAAATGTTTTTGCATGCCACTCAGGAGGTAATGTGCAGTCATTATTATGTGGATGACTGTGCATTTTGCTGAAACCCGACATTGCCTGTTTCGACAAATAGAAACTGTACTGTTTCCTGGGAAACAGCAGCACCCTAATAACATGAGAGCAATAAGGGGTGAGATTGGGACTGGTTTCCGCCAATGTGTAATATGTTGTTTTATTGTTGGCCTGTCTCACTGCTGCCGTGTCAGTTGAGAAGACTGTGGATGAGCATGTTTTCTCCGCTGAGGAGCACACTGCCAGCTTCTGTTCCTTTCCATTCCACAATCCTCAACCAGGGCGGCCCTGCGATTGGAGGAGTACACCGTGCACAGCGTGATGAGACAAGGCCAAGCTCACCAACTGAAATCCTCCCTCCCTGGGGGTGCAATTATGCACCACCCTCTATAGCTGCCAGCTGCAGTCAGCGCTGATGCGATCTGAATTC
The DNA here is from genome assembly GCF_963514075.1 of Conger conger. Lineage (NCBI taxonomy): Eukaryota > Metazoa > Chordata > Actinopteri > Anguilliformes > Congridae > Conger > Conger conger. Next base: position 32,432,014 of record NC_083765.1, on the reverse strand, counting down.
AGTTCCAGAGTGTGGGGCCAAACAAACACAAACTGGAACGGCATCTCAGCCAGATACGGAGCACCCAGCACACCCATGTTTAATCTTCTATGCTGCCCCTGCATTTTGCCATCTAGTAAATGGCTTCCCACTGCACCGTCACCAGACCGGCTATGCCAAAACAGATGCCTTAACAGTAAACCTCTATTCTAGAACTGACATGCAGAGTGATGTCATGGTAACAGCTTTGGGGAGGTTCTGTCCAAATGAAGACTGATCTGAGAGCATGTTCTGACATCATCATTGTGTAGCTCCTCATGCAGAGAAAGGTAATGAGACAAGTAATTGTCCACCGTGAGACAGTAGGCTTGATGAACTCTCCTCAAAATCAATAATCATATTTTTCTAAATCTCAGAATAACTGCATAAATGCAAGGTTTTTGTCTTCTAATGTGTCAACAACAGGTCTAAATACAAAAATGAATTATTTGTGTAATGGTAACGTTTACCCTGCCTGGAATGTTTAAAATGTAAATGCTCACAGGTGTCAGATGGCTAATACAGGTAGCACAAAACCATGGCCATTCATCAGCTGAATATCAATAATCAATTACCAGATAGTTTCTCAACTAAGCAACTGGAAATAATGAAACACAAAATCCATACATCTTCCTAGTGCACACAAGAACTGTCACCAGAAATAATAATCAAGTGTGTACCATGTTGCCAGAGGAAGTAATTACCTACCAAATTAAGCAATTAACTTCCAAAAAGGTCTTCTTGTACATCATCTGGATCTGGAGGACCTTCTCAATTCAGCTCTTAACCCACCAATGCTGGTCATTTCCCAACTGGGCGACTGCAACTCTTTTCTTACTGATCTGTTTGTCTCCCAATCATGCTCTGTCATCTTATCCAGAACATTGCAGCTCATCTAATCTATATCCTTCTCAGTAAAGTCATTAATGCTACTGGCTACCTACAGTATATCAGCTCACTTCAATTTCAAAACCTTGGTGCTAGTCTATTCGGCTGAAAGAGTGCTCCATTTTATCTTTACATCCATTATATAATTATAATTTTCTACAATGAAAAGAAACAACGATTATGTACATAGATATAAGTGCCTCTACCAATCACTGGTAACAGCTAAGGCCAGTAATGGTTGCTGGATACTAGTTCTGGATAATGACTATTATTATCCTTGGACTTACCATGAAGTGCAGCCAGAAATTATCGTTATTGGTGTTGTTGTAATGGTTCTTCCCAGAATAATACATAATTGGTGGAGCTATTTTATGTTTTGTTGGCATGGAGTGATTGGTGCAAGCAAGCAAGCACCTATCAAACTTCCATTAGTGCTTGCTGTCAGTTTAGCAGTGTTCAGTAAATTTGTGTCTTTTTCTGCCAGTGGTAGGACCTTCAACTGCATCTTTTAACAGATTTTACAAAATCTTGCTGGACTGACAGCTGTGCCAATCGCTAGGCGGCGCTATATGTTTGCTGGCTAGCAGCTGTCACATCAGTTTTGCTAAGGTCTTTGCGGCAGAAGAAAATAAAACGGACGGCTATGAACCTACGCTGGAGGATTTGATCGATCCTCTGCAGGTGCATGTGTACACTGCTGTTTTCTCACACTCGGAGGCCCCTCCCGCCCTCCTCTCCCTTTTGATGATGTCATCTTATTGGTTTGTCATTCAGGCCGTGTGGTTATGCAGAGTGCCACTGGGATGAGAGGGCACTGGTGGGATGGTCTGGCGAAGTGGGAAGCTAATGTCTGTCCTGTCGCTCTCTGCCTGCAAAAGCATCGCTTCATCACTCAAACCAGAAAGGAGGGGTGCTGCTAAGAAAGCTGAAAGCAGGTCCACTGTGTTAAAAAAAAGACAAAGGCTGTTTGGCCACCATGTAACACAGACTTTAGCAATTTAATTAAGATGAATCTCTGTAAAGCCATTAACAAGTACTATTCCTAACACTATTGTTATTTTTGAGCTCACAAATGCATTAGCGGTTTTATTACAACAGATATTTTCAGTAAATTAATGTGTGAATGCATTTAAATCACCTTCCTGTTTACTTCACATAATTAGTATTGACGAATTTTCCTCTAAGCAGTCATATTGCTTTGCAGTGGAGGATGTGCTGTATCTCAGATACTACAGGTACTGCACCGTGGTTATATCTCTCGCAGTTATAAAATAATTAGTATAAATTTAACTTAAGCAGATGGATGCAGGAGGGATCATCATCCACTGTTATAAAAATGTACTTTATCTGGGCTGATTTAAGATTACATTTAACCTTACATTGCTTCCACTATATTTTCAGATGTAGTACTGGGTAGCAGTAATTAGACATAGACATAGTAAAGACATAGTAGTGAAGTTCACAGTATGAAGGGCACAAATACTCATACAGGTATGCACATACATATGCCATATGCACATACAAGCATGGATACACAAGAGGAAAGAGAGAGAGCTTTGCATCCATAATTCTCTTCAGGCATTGCACCTCTGAAGTGCATCCAATCTACCTCCTTTAAAAAAAGATTCAAAGATTATGAATCTTTGAATTTTCATGAAAACTGGTAGAGTGCAATCTTCTGAAAACTGGGAAGAATGTGTCCACCAGTAATGGTTGTTTTAAGGGGGGAAGTAATAATTGTTCATTTTTACTGAAAATAAAATAAGAGAAAACATTGCCCCCAAGTGGTGAGAGCATGTTAAAACCAAAGAGGGACAACAGCTCAGAATTACCTTGAGGTAAATGGCTATCATTCAGTCAACTTTAACACTCTTGAGGTTATGGTTAGGTTGTTAGATGTGCACATCCCAAAACAAATAAAACACCAACAAAGTCACTTTTGGCAGCACAGTTTTGAGTTTTATGTACAACTTTTATATAGACATATGCCTGAGAGTGGCTGACAATCCAATTGATGGGTGGTAATTCTAGATATTTCGAACTTTTTATTAGAGTTCTGAACACGAAGAAGACTCCCGAGAGTCTGGCTGACTGCAGATGGAGCAGCAGTGTGACCTTTTCCCCGCCCGGGCGTGACTGACATGAGCATTTCACGCGTGCCCACGTCCTCGTTTACACACGACCTGTTTTCCCTCTGCCCGTTCATCCGGAAGGTTCCGCCACGCTCCCGCGTTGCTGCACAGCTCATTGTGCACGGACATAAATAGCAGCGGCATGGCCATCTCTGGACGCGCAGAAAGGCTCGCAGGCACACCCCCTCCTCTCCCGGGCGTAACGTCGGAGTGCGGCTGGGGAACTGGGAGGGGGGGCGGCATCCCACCAGAATGTTCTCACGATATCGCCACGCTACAGCACTGCTGCTGCGTCCCTGCGATGTGGTAAAGCCGTTATCTCATCTCCCGCTTTCTGCTACCAGAAAGCACTCGCCCGTTTCCGATGAATATTTTGTTGCTGTTTACTTGCTCTTAACGGCCCTAAATTGTTTAGTAACCCACACAGAACTACAAATGGGTAACAAGCGTAATCTAAGTGATGTAATTAGTTAGCACTATGCGATGGCATCTGCTAAACTATCACTGGATTAGCGTGGATTGCAGGAGAACATAATGCAAAGGAATGGGGTGAAATGGAACATAACAGAATTAAATGGAGGACAGAATAGCATGATAAATCTTGCCATAGTTTGTAGGGATGGTCATATCTAGGAAAATGGCTCTCGGGCATTGGTTATGGCACATGATGGATTGGATTTACGCAGCATCTTTAATGGATCTCAAAGTGTTTTACAGTGAATTAGGGGAGCTCACTTCAACAGGCTTTGAGGGGCTTGGGATGTATAGCCTGTCAGGTACAGTATCAGTGTAGCTCAGTGTTTAATGATTTTGCATTCAGTGACTGGAAAAATAAATTGAAAAGAGACTCCCAAGTGGCTCCCAATTGGCAGAGGCGCCTGAACTGGTGGAGTCAACCCAGTATTATTCACTGATTTCCTCTGATATTAATACCAGCGTGCCTGAGTGTGCATCTGCATGTGCCAAAGAATGTAGCATTGTGCATTAAGATGTGACTATCGAGAGACTCATTGGGCTGAAGTCAGATTGTTAAGCAGGTGACATTGTGAGGTTTGGCAAGCTGGACATGGTCCGGTATTCAAAACCCGCAGGCAAGGTGATGCACCCTTAACCACAGTGACGCAGCCTAATTAGTCCAGTATATATGCAACAGGATGGTGAAATATTCTTGCAATATGCTAAATAGGCATCCCTACACTGTAATACTGTCTATACAAATAATGTGTTGAATAAATTAAAGAGCTAGTAATAAAGATAAACTTATAACGTGAAAAGCCACTTGAATGCCGGACACGTATGTGATGAAAAACCATATCCTATTCACCAAACCCAGAATAATTTCAGCATCAACGGTTTTTACTCCGGGCTGGTAATTAACTCAGCCTCGATAATGGGAGCACGTAACGGAACGTCACACCTGGTACTTATGGCGTGTTCACTGTCATTTCGGAAGGTTGGAACTCAAATAAAAGGGCAACGCAATTAGCATCTCTCTGACCATACCACATTTATGCATGCTTAGAATAATGGATGTCACCAAAAAAAACCCCACAATGTTCAGCATGGTGCTTCGTTCAGCTGTGATGCGTTTGTTACCATCCTGTTAACTCGGTCCACTCCGGAGGTGCCTGAGATTCCAACTTGGAATGACAACATTTATAGCCATTCAACAGGACTTTTCCTAATCGGAAGTTGGAAACTGCAACTTATGAGATGCCGTGAATGCACCAAAAGTCAATTGCAGACCCCAATGGACTCCTTCCTCACATGCGTTCAGAAGGAACATCTTCTGTAGAGACGTCTCTGGGGGGGAAGTCTCAGCAGGGCACGGGTGCTTTCAGAGCGTCAGCTGTTCATCTGCATTGCCCTTTTTCAGCCCTTAAGGCATGACGGGGTTAAATTAATTAGAGGGCAATAACACACAGCGGTGTGTAACAGGGCTGTGAGATTAACTTCCAAATCAATAGCCTGTGATTTAATGCACCAAGGTCCATGGGTGAATAAGTCTCTGAAGCGTCCAGATAATAAGATTTTCGGACTCAGCCCAAGGATGCAGAACATGGACATTCCAGGAATTAGATGTTGTTTATACCTTACTGCGGTCAGCAAGTCATTTACTTTGAAGGTTTGTTGAGAGAAGAACTATTCAGAAATTGACAAAAACAATATCACCATCTACTGGTGAAAATGTGGCACAGCATTGAACCCACTTTGGGTTTTTTTTCCTTGAATGATTCTATGGTGATTATCTCTTGCTCTTACTTTGCTGCAGATGGACATGTGGGGTGTGTCCCATTATTTTGAAAAAGCATACTCCTTCGCTCCACTACCACCCTCCTCCACTCCATGTCCTGGAAAGTGATCTTTGTGGACTCCCTCCCTCTACTGTTGACGAGTGAAACAGCTTCAACTACGCCCTCTTCCACTCCCCCAGTGAAGTGTACAATGATGTACGTTTTATTGGAAGTCTTTTCAGATTTCTGCATGACTTCATCATGTTCATGCCCACATACTAAGATCCAAAAAGCGAAGATGGCAGGGAACTTTAATTCCCCCAATTGTGCTGTGCTGTAATGTTGTTATTATCACACATAGCATCCTACCCGGATTGCAAAATGTCAGTTCAGTTTTGTGGCTCATATACTACAAACAAATTTGGAAATTTAAAATGAGAAGTAGGTGACTCTAAATAAGCACAGCAGCTACCATTAGCATTACTTCAGTAAGTGAACATGCGTGGATGCATTTATACAACCAACCGTTTCCAACAACATATTTATTACCAATAAATTGGTGAAAGATTTTACAGAAATAATTGTTTTTCAACATAAACACTGAATATTGGAAAACAATTATTATTATATACTATTATTATATATTATATACTATTATAATATGGAGCACCATATAGGCTAGGCAGGTTTCACTAATCTACAGAAATGTTTCTGAATTAGCTTATGTGAGATGCAACTGACAATAGCCTAGAACACTGGCTGTTACAGTACAGGGTGTTCAGATCGGTAAATGTAATCCCAGTTTGTATAGATTTTTACTTTGATCCAATATTGCTGATTTCATATTAAATAGTGTCTTGAGGCAAACCGCAATGTTAGGTCTGTGTTTTTACATGATAGTATCCGCCTATGCAAAGCTATTTTGTAGCCTTAAATAGGCTGACCACGTGTAAGATCTGGAATTGGTTATGAGAATATTTGTGGGCAAAGAATAACACTTATGATAGGACTGTTTCTTCGACATCGACTTTGACTATGGCGAGATAACTTCTAGTCCTGTTTTTCTTCACTCCCCCTTCATTTACTCCTTTTTTCTATTCGCTAACTCCAGACCTTTGCTCCACATACTTCCGCTGGAGTGGAGGAGTGGCAGTGGAGGAGTCGAGTAAAGCAGGGTGGAGTGAAAGATAATAGATGCACCCATGGAAAAATGGATCCTTGAAGGAAGTGGATCCTCCGGATTTTCCTAAATGTATCCTTTATTTAAGTCAGCATGCTTGATCAATTACTGAGGACCGTTCAGGTAAGGGTATTTGTTAAAAAATTTGAAAGAAGACAAACACAAAAAGCAGCACTCCCAGAGAACGATTTTATTATAATTATTGTCACATAACTCATTTTAGTTTTCTAATTTTGAGTATGGTTATTCATTATCTAATAGATAATGAATAAAGATATGACACAGCAGGGTAATCCTATTTCTTCATGATTGGCATGTTAGTTGCTTGTTTAATTGATGCACCTTGAGTTAGGCTCTTAATTTAAATGTTTACTTACCTAAAGGCTTAAAATATTCTCACCAACACATAGAATACATCCATGGATGGCCAAAGCAGTAGTAGTAGAACAATCATGTAAAAATGATTATTTCTGGATTTTATAGTAACACAAATTTCTTACATACATTTCCATACACATTTGCCTTAAGAAAATGATCCATATTCTTATCATCGTAATAAGCACAGTATTTATTTGTGTGTCTGTGATATATATTTCTTAATTGACAAAATTACTGAATTTTGGATTTTCTAGCATTATTAAATAATGCCCAAACTTGTCTATATTTATGATTGCCTTAAGCTAATCATAAATATTTGTTTTATTTGCTCAATGAAATCAAAAGCTTGATGAGCAATGTATTCAAAACTACAGCCATGATTTTGTATTTTCATTTTATGTTGCTATAACATCACTTTGCTGTTATCCTGCAGAACGGAGGCATGTAAAGTATAAAAGAGCCAATACAAAATGGATTCCTTTATATTTGCAGCTGCTCTCTCTCTGTTTGATGAGAGATATGAAAAACCATTGTCCCACTTACATTCTCTCATTGTTCTCCATAGACCTGGCAGCCAGAAACATGCTGGTTTTTAACATTTGGCACTGTTAATGTGATGTGCTTATGAGCTAATGCTGTTAGATCCTTCCAGGAATATAGATTGCTCAATTGTTCTCTTTCTGTGCAGTACCCATGAAGATCCACACTTTTGATTAATGTGTGGAACAGATTCCGAAATCCTTCCATAAATCCTCTCTGTATCACTCTGGTGATAAGTAAACATACTGGGTGGCAAATTTCACATCATCACCGAACACATTAATCCACTAATGTAATTGTAGCTAATTTGGAATAAGGGGGAAATGGCTTTGCTTTTTATACTGGCTTTGCTTTACATCAGAACCACACATACACAGACATACAGACATACACGTGCACATGCACAGGAGCACGCACGTGCACACACACAACACACACTTTTTGTGAAATACCTAAACAGAATGCAAATGCATTTCCATGGTCATATTTCTATCCAACATTGTGCATTCACATAATATGTGTATGAATATACTGTACCTTATTTTTTAATACAAAAAAGTGTTAATATATGGGTACTTCATATAGCTTTAATCTCACTTCATAGCAATCTCTCAAAATGATGAATTACAGAATAAAGAACTCTTTCTCGGGAAATATCTCTCTGTGTGACAATGATCTAAGCAGCACCATGTTGAATAAATATTTGGTATTGAGGTCTCCCATTTTGTTAAATATTGCCATCTACTGGGCTGAAGACCAACTGCAGTGGACATAACTGAACTGCTTGCTTTCTGTGGACAATTTGGACCTGGTGAAATACGCATCAGCATCACCCAATTAACTAATGAAGTACAATTTAGTGATTCCCAATTTTGGTGGGATGCCTGATGAATAAGACAACATAACTGCTAATATAGAATAAAGCACATATCTCTCTCACTGACCAATAGGAACACACTGTCTGTATCTAGAAAGATTATGCTTACAAGATTATTAAGCCTACATTTGTTTACACCCCTTATCTGTGGCAGGGTTGCATTTGAAGCTAAAGACCTCATTATGGTCTAAATAATTGAAAGTGAAGTAAACAATATACATTAATCAGCTGCTTAAATTATTTATCACATTAATGTTCTTGTGCCAACGTTGTTTTGTGGTCTCATCGTACTAAAATTAAATATTAAAAGTTATTTCACTTTAAATATGGCTTTGTAGAGATGTCCAAGGCAGTCCTTGGACAGCTGAAATACTATTGTGCAACTACAAGAGTTGCAATTTCTGCCACTTTCTAATAAACCAGGGAACATTTTAAAGCTTTATGGAAAGGTCCATTAGGAACATAACCAAAACTAATAAACAGTATTGGGAGAAATAAACAAGCCTTTACATCAGTAATTATTTAGTTCTAGTTTATTTAAATTGTTTATGAGACTACAGAGAAGCAGTGTTGACATATGTGTGCCTGGTACAGGGAGTTACACTGCACTAAATTGGATGATATTTATTATGTAGCATTTGAGTCGCTGTGAAAGGTGCTAAGGTCAGCTTTTTATAGTTGCTGTGAGTCTTACTTTTGGAAGCATTCCCTTTACTCCATCACATAGCACAGTTTCACCTTACAGTATACAGTACCACCCTGGGCTAAAAGACCTTGGGCTGCAGTGGGTCGACCTACAAATACAGCTGAGATTGATTTGTAATCTGCCCTGCTGTTCCTCATTGCCTTTTACAGGCCCTTCATGTGGACTGTAAATGTGTCTTGTGTCTGTAGGTTTGGACCTCATAGATTTAGAGTTTAATGAAGACAAGTTTAATGAAAGTTTAATTAAATGTGTCCTTAAAGGAGAGTCACTGAATGTCAGATTTGTGTCTGTCACATCCAATCAACATTGAATTCAATGGCAGCCACACATACTTGTTTTTCGATAAAGATTAAATGACATCACATGCATTTCTTCCATAAACAGAATTTCCCGTCTCTTTGTACAATAGGATCAGTTGTTTATTGAGATAACTCCCAAAGGGATAGCTGTAGTATTGTGATACTTTATGACAGCAGAGATTAAGATTAAACACATTAAACTCTGCAGGTTATGTTACACAAAACTGAAAGTCCTTTGTTTTGTATTTTAAAAAGTACTGCTTGGAGTCATAACACAAGTGAAGCTGACACATTTTGACAATGATTCCTCTACAATATATCACTGTGTCAAACTCCATGGTGTTTTGGGCTCAGCACCTGCAGTTCATTCAAGTCATTGATTGGCTAAAGAATCCACACACCTTGTTCTCAAGGCCTTAATTGACAGCTGATTGAGAAGAAACCACAAAATCCTGTGGACACTGCAGCCCCCTGGGATTTTAGTTTGACACCCCTGCTCTAAGGGCGGCACGGATGGTGCAGTGGGTAGCACTGCTGCCTCACAGCACGGAGGTCCTGGGTTCAAATCCCGGATCGGCTCTCTGTGTGGAGTTTGCATGTTCTCCCCGTGTTTGCGTGGGTTTCCTCCGGGTACTCCGGTTTCCTCCCACAGTCCAAAGACATGCAGTTTAGGCTGATTAGAGAGTATAAATTGCCTGTGCCTGTGGGTGTGAGTGAATGGTGTGTGTGCCCTGCGATGGACTGGCAACCTGTCCAGGGTGTATTCCTGCCTTTCGCCGAATGTATGCTGGGATAGGCTCCCCTGTTCAGGATAAGCGAGTTAGGATAATGAATGAATGGACCCCTGCTCTATATGAACCCTAGGAATGGGATTTCATAAATCCGCATAAATTCAGCCAACCACTTTCACTTTGCGATTAACAACATCATAAAGTAAATTATGCTGTGTTCTTCATACCATTAGGAGAAAGTTACTCACCGTATGACTTCCCAAGCTTCATTTTAGCTCATTGAGTTCATGTGACTCCAGGTGACCAATGAAATGGATCTGGATCACATGTCACTGAATCACAAGCAGAAGATAGGCTAATTGAATTGCACTGTTACAAACATTTGCCATTTGGTTTTGTTTTACACGTTTCATGGGTACTACATTCAACAGGTGGCAGGTTCAATGTTCAGTGTCACCTTTGTCATCAAGGAATTCTAGCATTGAATGACTGAGTCTGTAATGACAAATAAATGATGTCTGTTAACCAAAAGAGGGATATAAATGTATGGACATTGACACGGACTTTTAAACAGACTGTGCCGCATTGCCACCAGGTTGGAGGTCATCTAAAAAAACTGCATATTGCGAGTGGTAATTTGCGATCATGTCAATTGGAGGCATCCTGTATTGAGCCCCATTTGCATGTTGTTAATGCAATTTAAATATGCATGACCCAGATGGTGCACTGTGTCGCTAATTTCCCTGGCAACGCAGTGCCGTTGTGTGTGCTTTCCACCCTCTGTGGGTGTTTTGTGACTCGTGCGTAATGTTTTCTTCATCACAGCATCACAGTTGTGTGTTTACCCGCTCAAGCCGATGTTGTACTCTACAATCCAGATTGAATCAGCGCAGTCTATGGTGTAGTGGCTAAGCTGCTTGACTGGGACCTGGCAGGTTGCTGGTTCAAGCCCCATTGTAGCCCCAATAAGATCAGTGGAGCTGATGGGCCCTTGAACACAGCCCCTTAACCCCAGGGGATTGGCCCCTGCTTAGTCTAATCAATTGTAAATCACTTTGCATAAAAGCATCAGCTAAAATAACTGTAATTTAAAATAACTGCAATCCTGATAATGCCATACGGAGACATCAGTCCAGCAGGGAGGATTCGGTTGAGTGGTGAGACCTGAGGATATCCATTTCTCATCACTCAACAGGACTTCTGATTGATCCAGCACCTGCAACGATGATTATGAATGCAGCAAATATAAACAGGCAATGAAAGGTAAAAAAAAACTAAAGACATCAATACAAGCTGGATGAAGGTTGAAAGTTGCAGTGGGGGGCGGCGTGGAAGACAAAGTTGATTAAATGGAATGTGACTATTATTTATTTATTAAAATATTTATTTAACCCAGCAAAAATATCTGCTGCTGATACGAGTGGCATGTTAGCGTTTGACCACAGGTCACTGCTGACACCAGAAGAGACCAGCTCATTGTAAAGTATTGCTGACTGGTACTGACTGCTGCCCAGTCAGCACCTGGACTCATCATAAGAGTTCACACTGATGACACGTATGAAGCAGTGCTCTTGGCTTCTCCTTCACCGTAGCACACCAGCATGACAACTTTCATTTTTGCCCTCCATAAGAACATTACTAAGGGTGCTGCCATTAGGACATATACATATATTATATAATATATTATATAACCAAATAGGTCAAACTCTAAGGGCTCCCTGCTCGGCTCAGTGAAATTATAGACTGTAATTATAGACTAGTCACTCAGGTTTGCAATGTCTGATACATTTTTAAGTTCACCACAAAATATCAAAAATATAGGCAACTGTAAAACACAATGAGATACTGAGGTTTTTCTAAATGGGAAGGGCTAGTTGCATGGCACTGAAGTCTGGTATACAGCATCAAATTTCTATAAATTGCTTGCCATTATTTTGTGAGCTAACATTAGTTAATTACTTTCCTTCAGCAATTATGCAGTTAGCTTTTAGTCACAGCACCCTTTAATAACTTTGTAAGGCTGTCACTTGTTTAGAAAACAATACAAAATTCCATTTCTGTGGAGGAAGGGGGAAAGATAATGTTTACTTAAAATGTATTTGTATTTCTTATCACTGTGTTTGTTGGATATACTGCTATAATAATGTATAGCCTACTTCTAACATAATTCTGAAAACACTAATTGGCATATACTGTAATAGCTGAATCAATAATAAAGCATTCAAGGTTCTGTTTGTCTGAGAAATACTGTCTTTATTCACATTTGCGTGAGGAGAGTGCCATGGGTATTCTTGTGCAGTCCCATGCTTGGCCTGTAGGGGCAGTCAGGTGATTGGGGCAGAGAGGGGGCTTGGGGGGCTGAGTGCGTGCATGCAGTCCTATCGGGTGCAGCTAGGGCAGGGCTGCAGGCCGTTCTCATTGCAGGCGGTGCATTTGAGGGCCTTGAAGGCGTCCGTGAAGCAGTTGCGGAACACGGACATCTTGCTGCCATGGCACATGGGGCACGGGATGAAGGCAAATCCCCCACAGGTGGGGCAGGTGTGGGGGTGCTGCACTCTCTGGAAGCAGAAAGAGCATGATACCCCGTGTAAATAAGATAGCTTCGGAGTTGCTGTAAGGTCTATTTCTTCACTTTGAAGGAGGTAGACTCCTATAGGCTTCAAGTCTTTATGCTGAACCGAGTCAGGTGAATGCACAAAAATGAAAATTAAATCGAATGTCTCGTCTGAGTAAGTCTGGGTAATTTCCCCAAAATGGCGGTGTATTCCTTTAAATCTGGTCAGGCCCTTTAGTGAGGCTCAGTACTCCAGTTCAATCGGTCATCTTCCTGCTTATAACTTCACAGATATTATAGCTTAAAAAGATGGTTGACTCTTATGTCCTGCTTTTTTTTTTCACTCTCAGAAATAAAGGTATAGTGAGGGTACATTTTTGTTCTGTAGCCTAACTATTGAACACGGCCGTAACTATGCCGAAATAACAAGCAAGACTTTAATATTTACTTGGTTGCAGAATCAGTTATGTGGCAGTTTTGGCCTGTGCACAGGTTAACCTGCTTGCTACTATTCTATCCTGTATAAGCCCGAAAAACCCGTAGAGACAGGTAATTAAAGTCGGCCAGCCAGCCGAACAACAAACTCTTTTATTGTAGGTAGCCCTAACGATAACTAATTATTGTAGTGTAACACTAATTGTCTTACCGAAAACCGGCTAATAATATAACTAGCTAGACTGCGAACGCGTTTGAAATAATTAAATAAGGGCAAACTAACGGGATATATGGGATAACTACCGTCACTACGTCCCCTAGCTTGGCTATGTTGTTTCAGAATGTGAACCACTTAGCGGGGGTCTTATTTGCACTGAAACGTAACTTCAAAATAATTTATATTAGAAAGGGGTGCGGCTTAAGAATCAACACTAGACGCTTTACACGCATGACATACCCTAAAATAACAATAATAATCTATTTTGCAACTAATTAGTACCATCTACAAGCAAAAAGGTACAAAATAATTATATATTCCTGGCTTGGGGTACAATGTTATGTACCTATAGGCTACCACCCCAGTGACAAGCAATTGTGCCTTTTTCTGAGAGTTCCAACTACAAGAGGTCCCAGTTAGTAACAGGGGTGTCTGGTGTTTCAGAACATCCACCCACATCTAAACCCAAGACCTGGTTGGTCTTCCGTAACATTTGTGGAACTACAAATCCGTCCTTGTGTCATTGCATATAGCATACCTTACAGTACATAGTATACTTTGTAGGCATTTAACAGCTCTTATCTAAAGAAGCTTACAGAGCTTACAGATTTTACATTCAGTCCATGTATACAACTGGATATTTATTGAAGCAATTCAGGTTAAGTGTCTTGGTCAATCTGCAAGCTTTGAGTTACAAGCTCAGTTCCTAAACCAATACACTACATCTGCTGCCCTTTCTTGCTCAATTGTTTCCCCTTGTTTTTACCATTGTGCTGTACTGGGCTTAAGGTGGGTTGGATTTCAGGGCCGCTAACAGGTTTACTTTTTATAACATGCTATTGCAAGCCATGCTCCTCTCTGCCAGAGGAAGCCCAATTTGTTCTTCCTGTTTAACTTTTTTAACATACGTATTGTATGTGTACATGTTCGAAGTATATACTGTATTCTATAATATTTATCATTTTGCAATATTTCTTTTCCATATGATTAATGACACAATAAGAATAATTATCATTGTGGCAATCATAGAAATAACAATAATGACAATAATGAAAAGAAGAAAAGATTGTGAAATGTAAACTGTAATATTAATCAATAATAATAATAACAAACAAAATATAATAATAACAAAATAATAACATTAAAGCCAATGAAGAAAGGAAAGGAAAAACATGCCGATATAGTGATAAGCTTGGAAATCCAGATGCAATATGTTCGGATTGTCTATATGTGAAGTGAATGGTCCACCAATACAGCTATTATACACTAAATGACCTAAACATCATTACCATGAGTTCCAACCCTCTCATCACACTGAGGCAAAGCTCACATCCATTTGCTCTTCCGAGTGATATGGCTCCCCCTGCTGTGTGTCAACAGTTTCAATGAATGCAAAGCTGGCACCCTGCATGCATTATTTATGCCATTTATTGATGCCCATTCATAATTCATGGCAGCTCGCAGATGCATAATTGATGACATGTCTCTGCGTATTTCTGCTTTGGCGCAGTTTTGCTGAGGCGAGAGGGCAGACTGGCACAGACTCGCTGGCCACATAGAGGGCACTTAAGTTCTCCGGTCACAACTGCCAGGAAGCTGGCACCACGTGGCTTGGGCATTTGAGAACTTGGGGTTTGGACACTTGTACTTCCTCTTCAGTACACATGGGTAAAAACAGAGCACATTGGGTTAGTCACCAGAACAATGTCCCAAACGCTGACACATAATGTTCTCATAATGCTGCTTCCACCATTACAGAAACAATGGGGATGTTTTGTGGCAGCTGAACAGAGGTTTCAGCACTTGGAGTAGCAGATGCCAATGGGAGCTGAGTGGCAGACAGATGAATTTGAAAAGATAGAGCTCAAAACAAAACAGTAACAGAACAATAGTATGAGATGACACCTTACATTTGAAGTCCCATTAACCCCTTAAGTCAGTTTTTTGGGGTTTTTTTGCATTCAGTCCTCTTTTCATGGTGAAATTTTCAGTCACTGGTAACAAAATATACCTTTTGAAACAAGCGTGCTATAAATATGGTAATGTCAGTGTCCTTTATAATTGACTTCTGAATTCCCATCGAAAAGCGACTCATGCTATACATCATTAGTTTAGAATAGGCTATTAAATGCCATATTAATAATGTATGATAATTGTACTGTTTTATTAAATGTCAATTGTTGGCACATTAACCTCTTAATGCAGAGGCAGAATTTGTCAGTACCTATTTAACCCTTTTTTGGAATGCTTTTTTCAAAATTCTAGGCCAGTCTTCAAGAATTTTCAATTACCAACAATAATTGTTGCATTTAATGTGCAGTTAAGAACATTCTAATCACATATTTATGATCTTGCACATTAAAGGATAAAATTATACTTTATCTAGAACACTGTAGAACATGCATCTCAAGCTGTTGGCCTCAGTGTCTACAGATTTGTGTGGCTTCCTTTCAATCAACAGGTCTTGGAATGTTTCCATTTAGGCCTAGGAAAAGTGTATGGATTCATCAATCAATTACTTAAATGAAACACTTAGGTGGCCAATAAAACAGCTGACACTGGGGTCTTCCAGAAGTGGATTTTGAGAACCCCACTGTAGATGGAAGAAAGGAAGGAAAACGGCATTTTCTTACTCTCACTCTTGGGTGTGGGCTACTATAATACTATATAAGCCAGGCCACAAACTTGGCTTTATGAACACATATACAGTATATTACTTTATTTTGATATAAAAATATGCAAATGGTTGACCTTTTATCAGGTTTATATGATGAACTATGATCGTTTGTCTGCATTGGCCAGTATTACTGTACCTCAATTTTGTTGAGGAGATCCTGAAGCTCTCCCGATTCATTCATCCCCAGTATTTTCTGAGCACCCTGGGAAAATAAGACAAACTATCAAGAAGTGTAAAACTTGTACACAACATTCAGAGATCAAAGAGGTCAGCAGTGTTCAATACCTGAGAATTTGTTGTGGGAGGCACTGAATGTAAAATAATACAACATCAAGCAACATCAACATCTCTGTGGGCTTAACGGAGAACAATTTCCACACTGAGCTGCTTCTAATGATTGAAAACTCTCAAGAGTTCTATTTTTTAGACACTGCATTCTATTCACCAGATATTTATCGAGGTTTCACAGAGAGAATACAAGTCAAAGGCAGAAAGAAAAATCTATACACAGATCTTGAGAGGTATAGGAGCAGCTACATGAATTAATTGTAAGCATATACAAATAATTCAAGGGGTGTAGGTTGCTCAGGATGAATGCATTCGCTGAATACATAAAATGTAGATGTAAATAGCTTGAAGTGATACATTATATTATCAGCTATTATGAATCTCCATAATTATGCATGTTGCTCTCCATGCAGGAGTTTGTTATGACAGGACAAGATATGCTTTATTGAATCCCATGGGGTAATTTGTCCTCTGCATTTGACCCATCCTCCCTACTTAGGTGCAATGGGCAGCCACAGTGCAGCGCCTGGGGACCAACTCCAGTTCTGAGGCCAGTGTCTTGGTCAAGGGCAATGTTAGGAGTATACCTGACACCCATTTCTTTCAGTTAGACAAGCTTGTGTGAAGGTTGTAGATATCTCACACATTTATACGTTTGTCCTGTAATTAATTTCCTGTATTTCCAGCTCACCTACAAACCACACAAAATATCAGTCTTGCATCAAAATGACCTTTCCTGTCGATTCAGTCTCAAAGGGAAGTTTGTTATATTGCTTTAGCGGACCAGTATGTGAATATATCATCAGCTTTAAAGTTTTTCAAATACTGTTTTATAAATATATATTTTTATTACACTATACAGCTTGTGTGAATGGTGAAATGTTTCTGTAAAAACATAAATGGTGTGACAGAGCAGGATATGTCATCGCTACAATGAGGTAATGTATTCATGTGATTACTTCCATGCGTGTGGCGGTGCTTGCTTATAGACCGAAGCCCAACTTAACCCCGAGGTAGTGTCCGTCGATGAAGACCACGGGAAGGGAGGGGGGCTCCCCCACCTTCCTGCAGCGCTCCTCCAGCTCCTTGCTGTAGTCGCTGTTCAGGGCCACGTTCTTCTCCAGGAATTTAACCCGGTGGTTCTGGAAGATCTTGTGGACTAGCTCACAGCGCTCGAATGTGTCCCTCACCACCCGGAAACTTGTGGTGTAGATCACAATCTGCCCAAACTCCACTTTCACACTTGACTGGGGAAACACATTAATGCGTCATTCATTATTTATTCAACTCTTAGCAGGCAGAAATATTGTTTTGTCACGACCGGAGAGGTAATGTCATAGTAATTGCTTATTAAAGTAAGGTCAGTATTGTATAAGGAAAACAGGTCTGACCCCATGTTAGCACCCCTATAAATAATGCTTCCACTCAGTGTGCATTATTCAATATGCCTGGATTCTATTGGCTGCCCAAGAAACTGACACTGTCATTTGGCTGTCATCACGTTTTTAATTTGTCATTTTGCTACAGTATACCGGTAGATAAAGATATTTCACACTCTCCAAGCTGGGTATATACATGTGGCATACAGTATAGTAAATACCTGTAAAAGTAAATGCATTAAATTATACAGTAATTGACAATAACTGGAATAAGAATCATCAAAGTTGATTACTTTTTTGTGGTTTGACATGAAATGTACACAAACTGTTGGGGAAAGCTCAATAATTTCTTGAACCCAGTGGGTATGAAAACCAGGAACAATACAGAGAAAACAACATAAATATACTCATTATTTTAAGGCGATCAACTTTTTTGCCTTTATTTCCAAACAGAACAATCAAAAGCCTGTTCCTATTATGGACAGCAAGATAATGAAAATGAAGTATAATATTACAGATGGATGTCTAATGCAATCACAAAATGGAATTATGCTTACCCTTAAGTGGAACACAGACTGCCGTCTGTGACAGGTTACAGTACACATCAGTGAGAGGAAAGAACAGCGCACAGCAGAAGAATGAGATGAAGAAATCCCCTAATCCATATCGTCCCCTAATTAGACATTATTTAAGTATTAGCTAATTAACTGAGTACTTAATCAGTTATTAATGTCACCATGCTATTTTGAATGTATTTCAATGTTAAGGTGTCCTTGTCAGATGTGGCCAGCAGTCCTTTTCAATGTACAACTTTAACCCTTTAATGGTCAAAAATGACCTGCCACTATGTTTAACAGCAGAGAAAATCCCCTAAATTATCTTTTTTTCAACTTTAAATTTGACGACAAATTTGTGATGAGTGGCAGGTTGTTTTTTGAAGCAATATAAATTTTGGGTTTAAAATTCAATTAAGCTGCTTTAGTGATGGCGGACAGCGTACAGAATGTTCAGACTACACAAGGGTTAATTCATATATTTCTTGTAACAAGAAATACAGCATCTGTGTATGCATGTGTGTTTAGACCAACAGTGTTTTAAAATGCTTGTTTTGCTGTTGTGTTGTTGTTTTTGTGTGTGTGTTTCTGTGTGTTTGTTTTGTACATTGATAATGTCATAATGTCATGTTCTTGTGATTTTGTAAGGTCACATATATTGTAAAACACATTTTATATGACACTTTTTATATATGTCATATAAATATAACATGCACATGAAGCATCATAATAATTATGACCTTCAATGATGCTGGGGAGCTGTGGTTTCAACAACAGTCAAGTTATAAAAACTAATGATGGAATACAAAACATTTAAAAGCTATAAAACTTTAATCTGCATTAAACAGAAAAAAATGTGTAACCAATTAAACTCATTCTCACATATTTCAAGTTAGGCACAAAACTTCCCAATTCAATGAAAAATACATTTCTCACATGGACACTTTACTGTCTCCTCCACTCAATGGCAACCACAGCCCACAAATAATGAAAATAAAAAATGCAAAACACATTTTACTTGTCAAATTTCACAAAGGCAAGATACAAAAAAAAAAAAAAAAAACAATTCACTAGTGACTAGTAATTACAATACAAAGAAATACAAACCAAATCTATAATCTCATTTCATGTAGGACACAGCTACAATTTGCACATTTACAAGGCAATAATCTATTTATGGATTTGCACACAAAATAGATTTAATGTTTACAAAAATGATCATTTCCAAACGTATTTCTTTTTTATTCTGAAGGAGACTGCCCCCCAGCTTTTTGTCCTCTTTCACAGATTGACAAGAAGTATATTTTTATGGGACGCAAGAAAATAATATTTTAGATTTAGACTTTCAGACCCACCAGATTTTAATCTAAAGAACATTGTTATTTGCAACTCTGAAAGAAGGGGACAATGTGGCACAAACTTTGTAAAGATTTGCCAGCTCCTCTCAAGGGGCTTCCAGAAAGCAGGTATAAATTCATCACTGTCTCTTTGTTTCTGCTGGCTCAATGGAGAAGAACACCACTGGATTAATGGGCTCTTGATAGTGGACCCATCGCTTCCACAACCCCTGTGTGATATTCAGATAAATCACAATTCAGGGAGTAGCATGGCAGCTAGCAAAAAGAGAATGCTGTGTACAAGTCTGAAGTCCAGCTATGCTACGCTGGTTCACAAAGTGCAGTGGTCAGCTTTTCTATGCAATGTTCCCAGAATTGTTTTACACACAGTACTGTAAGTAGAGGAAGATCTGCAGACCAGGGCAGAAATAAAAAATAGAGGGCCTATTGTATCAGAACTTGTGAGATGGACTTCCAAGGCCAATACCTGAGATTAATTTTTTGAATATACTTATAGATATTTCCTTATATGCACCTACCATTCCTGATATAAGCAGAGTTTTGAATATGTTGAATATGTAATACTTTTTATACTATTTTTATTTAGAAATTAATAATGTATATTTATAGTATCACTGGCTGTGCAAAAGCAAAGCACATAGTTTTTTTTTTTTTCATTAATAGATGAATGCTATATTTTACATTGCAGAGTATTTGATTTATTGTAGCTATGCTAATGGTGGTATTAATAATCATGTCATATATCTCACATTGCGCAATCTCTTTATGTGGAATGCATTCTAAGACATTCTTCTAAATGGAAATAATATGTGAATCATATTACTTGGCTCATACAATATGTTCCCTTTTCTGATACATTCTATTGTTGGAATAGTATTGTATTATTCTATTGTAATAATTCTATTGTAGCTTCAGTGGGATTTAAAACCGACACCCAAGCTTAACATCTAAATAATTCATGAATTAATCCCTGAAACTAATGAATAAAAAATAAATAAACAGAACATATTATAGTGTCGACTATACACAGTTAGGAATATTCCAGTACAATATGTTATTTTTTCTTTTGAGCTGTTTATGAAACTTTTCCTTTCAGTTTAGAGTACCTCAAGTGAATTGATATGTGATTTTCTTTATTTTGCCATTGGTTTATATGGGTTCAGGGAAATCTTTTTTGAATTTGTTTGTTGATACGCTCTTGTCCAAAAGACTTTTCATTTCAGTGCTGTACCTACATACTTATTGAGGTTTGTATACTTGCATTTTCATGAGCGCTCTAATCCCAATCTGTTGGGTTATGTTGTTATTTCATTTATTTTCTTTTTAGTCTTTATTTATAGAAGTAACTCCTATTTTGGAATGTAATAGATCCAATCAACAGGGGAATGGGTAGGTAATCAGATACAGACAGGTTTGAGGGAAGTTGTCCAAGGCACAGGAGTTAACACCAATACTGCCCTAACGAGTGCCATTGGCTCTTTAATGGCCACAGTGTAAGAGAACCTTTCTATCAGCCATAGAGGAAGGGAAACAGACAAATAAGACACAGATACTGCAGAGATGGCAGCTGCAGAGTAGTGGAAAGGGGTGAATTGGGAAGGTAACACTGTGGCAGTTCTGGCTTCAGCCCCACTCGTTTGCTCCGGTGTCCCAGGGGTGCCCCAAAAATAAACCCACTCCCAGCAGCCTCTCCGGCAGAAGGCCTTCAGGGATGTTCTTTCTGCAGAAGCCTGTTGCCTCGGATGGAACCCTTCAAGAGACACAATCATAGTTTCAGCTACTTCAGCACGTATCACCAGAACACCTTCTCGGCTCAGAAATGCACAGGTCCAGCAACTGAGGGCTAGAAGGGGCAATGGGTGAGAGAGTACTGTTTCTATGGCCATGGGCCCGATTTACAGCAGATTTGGGGAGACCTCACCTTCAGATTTTCATAAGTGGGGAATTCCTCCACCCCTAGTAGATTTTTATGCAGTATAAGCCCCTCCGACCTGCCGGAGTGCAGCCCCCCAGAGCTGAAACTGGGCACCCCTGAGACACACCTGAGCACCAACCTTCAGCACAGAATCGGCTGCTCTCTCCTATTCAAAATATCCTACCCTATAGGACCCACACATATTTGAAGGCAAGGCAGTAACCATAGATGGAATAAGAAACAGGTTAAAATCCAGTCCTGGAGGGCTGCAGCGTTTGCTCATTTATGGTGTGTGATTGAAGTGAAATGATTCAATTCTGTGTAATTCTGTGTTGAATGTATCAAAGCTTTTTCTGATTTTCTTCCTTAAACACAATGCAGGTTTGGCTCCTTATCATTTGCGTTGTCTTTCAATTCCTCATTATCGACTAAATGGCCAGTTTTATATATCATGTGTCCTCATATTCACCAATTATCATGTTATCAGTAAAGAAAATGTACCTCTTTTATCCAAACATTTGTAATATTGCACAGTAAACACAATGTGAATATGTGACTTTTGAATATGACTGCATAGGTACTGCTGACATAATGTGGCTTAAGAGGGTAAACAATCTCTATAAACACGAAAATAATCTAATTAAGAAATATGATAAAGATTTGCAACTTGCTAAAATCCTGGGATTGCCATTGTGGTTGGAAAAAAACCATCATACACAGGGGCACCCCAGGATTGAGTTTGAGAACCATACTGAATTTATGTCATTTGATTGGTTCAAGTCTCAACACACCTGATTCCCCAGACTTTAATTGGCTGTTGAAAGGAAATACACTGCTGCCCTCCAGCACTTGAGTTTGACACCCCTGGGGTAAATGCACATGCTTTTCTTCCTGCATGCACAAGTACAATGCACCACTGTATACTGTACAGTTACTGTACACAGCAGGGACATAATGTATGGTCAGATTAGGAAAGGTAGGTGCAGGGCATTGCTGCCTTCACTATCATCTGTGTATTTCAGTACACAGAAAACATTGCACTGACAACTGACATAAGATTATGGAATAAATAGAGAATTACTCTGTCTTTAGGGGTGCCCTACCCACATATCTCACTGCACCTTAGAGGAATTTACATGACCAAAAATGTTTGCACTCTGCAGAAATGGTTAGTGACCAATATTACACAATATAAACTGCAATTCAAAGGTTTTGCTGGATTTTCATAGGGTGCATGTGCCTGATACACAGTGTTATCCAGTTAAATAGTTTCATTGCTCACAACTCAGGCCAGCAAAAGTAGTCTGTCACTTTGGGATCAGTGTCTCATTAGCAGGACACTTACGAAGTATTGTATAGGTAATGGCATGTCAATTTGTAAATTATGACGTAAGTAACTCATGACTATGTTTGACCTGTTCTTCAGTTTGTACTCTTAAGTACTCTGTAGGTAATTGTAGTAGTCAGCAGGAAGCCACAAATGATATCAGGGTCATTCATTGAAAAATCAACCAGTTGTGGGAGTTGACCTATCCAATTTTGCTCAAGATTTGTTCTTTGATTTTGATTCTTTATATATTCAGTAAAGATCAATCAAAATATTAGCCTCATTGGATTTGTCATTCTAGAGATATTGGGTCTTAAATAAGGGGGGGGGGGGGGTGATACCCAAAAAGTCACTCGTGAGTGGAATATTTGTCTAGTTCATAATACTTTATAGACTTTCAAACTTCTCAGACTAGTCCATATGTTGATTAAGAACAGTCACAAGGAAAATGAAGTCAAATAGATAATTTCTTTTTTTTTAATTGTACAATGCCAAATTTTGGTCCGGCCAGAAAATGACCAAAAAGTGTTGCATATTCAACCAAAATCGTTGGGAGGATGGAAAGTTCCCTATCAAAATAAATGTTATGTAGTTCAAAATGGAATAATAGGCCTACTTATGTACAAAAAATGTAGTTGATACTGCAATGCCTTAGCATGTTTTAATCAGTTCAAACCAGACCTCACATTACATTTAAATATTTAAGTTTGAGAAAAATTGGAGTGGTCAACTCCCACACCTCTGGCTGATTTTTCACGGAATGACCCCATAATTGCATGTTGGTGTCTGAAACCTTTTGGCATATGAGTGCAGGAGACTTGCACCAGGAGTGTCCAAACTAAAAAAGGGTTCACATTTGTATCCTTGTGGGTACAGATTTTTGGTCTAGCCCAACCATGATTAAACTAATCTTCCTTCACAGAATACACAAAATAATGTTTTCTGCCATGTTTAGCTCAGCCAGCTGACAGGATTGAGGACATTAGCCTGGATTCAATATGTAAATATTGGTATACAGTATATGATGGGTGACATTTTGTCTTGTTGAAACAAGAGAAAATCGTATTTCCACAGTTTAGAAATCTCACCATTCTCTTTATTTGTCATGTAATTTATAATTTGTCTTCTCATTGTCTGCAACTACAGGCCAATGACCCTGCAAAATGTTGAGTCACTAGAAAGCGGAAGTCTGTAGACATCATTAACCAGATGGGGTTCCCCTATAACACTTAACGAATTGAGTCATTAATCTTTCATTTGGCAGTGACCCCGCCTGCACTGTGATCATTCATTCATTTGGGCTGTTCTTGAGAAGGAGAAAGTGACACATCCTGTAGGCCTATCCTTTCCTAAAACACCAAAATGTACTGGATATATACTGCCATTATTTTCTGCAGTGATATAATTAAAATCTGTAACAGTATCACTTCCTGTTGGAATTAGTATCAGACAAAGGGGAGTAGCACCTGCTACTAGAAAGGATTCATATCTGTTTGAATTGACAGAATAAAGTGTAATAATGTAAATACTCTAAATGTCTAAATTTTTGTGGCAATTGTGTTTATGCAGGGATTTAATGCTGCTATAATGTGGCCATCTGCAGATAATAATATTGTTAGAAGTATGTCATTTTCTGAGGATAATGTTTGTTTGCAGTGATATCTTACTAGTTTACTGCTACACTACTTGTTCCAATATCATCAGCATGCAGACAGTTGGAAAGCCCACAAAAGCTCTAAAAGATTTGACTGTCGCTTGTCATATGAACACGTGTACTGTAGCTACTTTGGATTGATATGTAAAGTGTTGTCTTTGTCTAACTGACAGAACCAGAAACATAATTAAAAAGTTAAATCTCAAAATAATTGTTTCTCTCATTCACACAAAAAATTGAACAGAGCTAGTTCTGATTTCTGATATTTAATCTGTTCTTTTTCCTATGCTGTGTGTCTGTTTCCCTTGCATAAAGGCTAAACTGTTTTGTTGTTGTTGTTGTTGTTGTTGTCGTTGTTGTTGTTGTTGTTAACCATAGAAATGGCACACATTTAAAGTTAATAGCCTTTTGGGGGCTTTAAATCTCTGGACACCAATTAAGTAAACTCTGTGTGGTAACCCAGATGGAAAAATGGTTCCCAGGCCTGTGTTAAGAAGGAAGTAAGAAAAGAAAGTACTTTAACTGCAAAACATTTTTCATAAAGTGTTTAGATGATACTCACCCCATACACGCTGGACAGGTTGTTGAAGAGCACCTGACCAGCGCTCACTTTGTGTTTCACCCCACGCACTGTCC
Organism: Conger conger; assembly: GCF_963514075.1. Lineage (NCBI taxonomy): Eukaryota > Metazoa > Chordata > Actinopteri > Anguilliformes > Congridae > Conger > Conger conger. The sequence continues at coordinate 32,407,037 of NC_083765.1, read as the reverse complement.
CATTTTTGCTCAGGATGTTCACGCGCTTGGTGCTGAAGAGTCTGTCTTTGGACGCACTGGCATACAGGAGCAAGTCATCCGGCTCGCTCCCGCTGTCATCCAACTCGGAGTTAAGTCCATTGAGGTGCCCGTTGGCTTCGCTGGTCGAAGGGGTGCTGACCCGTTCCGCCTCGGAGCTGCTGGAAGGGCAGTCAGAGTCCAAAGAGTCCGACGGCACTTCATCCTTGTACACCTCCTTTATGATCCGCCCGCTGTTCGCCGAGGCCACCCGAAACCTCACTTTCTTTTGCGGTTTATCGTCCACGGCTTTTAAGGTTGCCCGCTCCATTGAAACGTGAGAGGTTTACATGATCCTGATGATTTTTGTTTTATCATACATGCCACCATTTGATGCGAGGTCAATCGATATTCCAATGCGAGTCCGCTGTTCCGTGAAGACCTATAAACCTGTACTTCACCATTCCGAAAGAATTGGGACGCAAGCAGCCAGTCTGCCACCCAGCCAGTTAATAATAAATGACGTTTTGCCATGGTAACCGTGAAAACCTACAGAGTAAAGTGATAGCTTTCGATTAAATAATTGATATATTCTACTAACTTTTCAGGCAGCTTTAAAACGCAAACCGGGTCCCTTTTTACAGTGTGTACTTGAAATAATAATTTCTGGAAAGTAAGAGGGAAGTAGCCTGTACAGAAGAAACACTGTTCCCTCCAGTATTACCTTCGTCATCAATAGCTACTGCTTTTCAATGAAGCAGCCATGGTCTGAGTTAGCCTATTTTTCCCATCAGTTCACATTCTTTGTTTACATTGAGTTTGAGGTGGATTTTTCTGGATGTTTATCTGTGTGTAGATGTAAAAATGATGGGTGCACTATGCTGTGTTTGGCAGTACGGCTTGGTTCTGGAATCCCTCATGCCCATCCATGGATAAGGCAGGGAGGGCCGTAGTAATAACCCCCCAGAGGTGTGTACAGATACAGCAGCACTGAAGACAGGTCATAAACACATGAGGGAATGGAGTTGCAACATTATGTCAAATCAAGGTGTATAGACAAATATTCTAAATTAATAATCACAATTTTTTTTGTTTTCCAGGACGTCTGAATTATTCATTAGCAGTCCAGTGCACTTGATGATGGAAATTTAAGCAGGTATGGTACAGAACAAAAAAGAGTTCTTTGTTGCTTAACTCACTTCATTCCGGTGTAACTGAAATGTTACACTTATTTTAATGGATTTTTAAAAACTTTTTGCCTTTTTTTTTTACATTCAGAAGTGAAGTTTAGGGAAAAAGTACTAAATGCAGTTATAGATAACAATCAATACTTGCCTATTATATACTGTAGGGTGCATTTCCCCTTTGTGAAGTTGTGGCTGTTGTGGAAGGTATGGAGAGCCAGATGAAATCCAGAATGTATGGAATTATTTTGGGGGTTCAGTCCATTTATATGTGTTTTAAATTAAAATTAATTCAAATATGTTTAACCGGGAATAATTTTGAATTATTCCAAACCATTTTTACTAAGATTAATATTTTACTGAAAACCATTCAATTACACATCCTTTTCTGTTAGATTATATAGAGCTGCACTATATTTTAATGAATCTTTAATTATCATTTGGAGCTCAATGGTTTTCCACTGCAAAAAATTGCATGCTGCCAGCAAAAAATGCTGACATATAAGACTTCCAAATAATTTGATACAAGCAATACACCACTTCTCTAAAATGTAAAGTCCATTAAACTATGAAGCACTTCAGAGTTGTTCTGAGAGATGTGGTCTGTCAGTAGTCAAGTGGATGAATATGTATCATTCCTTATATTCTTTGTATGATCAAAAGCAATTCTTTTATTTATTTTTTCCCTTTCTTGTGTGAATCATGAGATTCACGCCGTAAAATCTCATGGCTGTAATAAAGCAGATTTATGAGCTGTGTAAGGAGGAGATGAGCAGTGGACTCTATTGATATGCAGCGCACAGCGGCCCCGCTCTGTGAAGCTCAATACTCCTCGCCACTATATTATCCAGACAGCGCCAAGCATCTATCAGGGCATGAAATGGGAATCGATGATGAGCTCCTCTTAGAACCACTGTTTCATTTTACCCCCTCTTCTTTCACGTCACGAACACTTCATTCCATGACACATCCGCATTCCAAATCCGAAGTCAATACGAATTGTCTGGCTCTTGGCGCGTCTCCAGTCTGAAAATACACCTTGTGATGCTGGCTGGCTATGTAAAGACAATCGATGAAAATGTGCATCTGCCAAACCCCTGCTGTTCTTGCACTTCTGCCTTAATGAGGTTGCTGCATTACTGAAATACAGTATTTTGGGGCCTGCACATAATCTCTTTTGGTGAGCTGGGTAGCCTCAGTGGTGCTGCATACCTCAGCAGCATTCAAATGATGAAATTCAACTGCCTGCAAACTTGATAAATAAATGAAAGTCAATGCATGGCAATCTATGCTACAATTACCATTGCTAGATTTGCTCGATTCTTCCTGCATACCTTGGGAAGAAATCCTGTGAGGTACTCTTGCCTCCCTAAAAACCTGCAGCAGCCTAAGTGATATCAATTCTAGCTTGAATCCACTCTTTTGGCCAATTTAGACCTTCAATTTCCACAGACTATTATTAGGGGCATTTAAATGAGCCTCCAAACAGTCTGATGGCTCAGGAATGAGTTGCATGGTAATGTCAGTCAGCCTATAGCCTTGTGGCTAAAGTAAATGATTGGAACCTGGAAGGTTTGAGGATCAAGCCCTAGTGTAGTCAGTAATATGATCAGTGCAGCTATTGGGCCCTTCAGCAAGGCCCTTATCACCCATACTGCTCCAGGTGGGATTGCCCCCCTGCTTTGTCTAATCAAATCAAAGTTGCTTTGGATAACCGCACTAGCTAAATAAATGTAATGTTAATGTTGTCAGTGCATGGAAACAGGTAAGAAAGCATGCATAGAGCCCATATCCTGGATCCCATGTCCTCTGCAGTAACACTGCATATGCTGTCTATACATCGCATCAGAGGACTGTGGTGTGGTGTTACAGTGTGAGGCCATGCCAGTGGGGTTGGCCTCACTGCGACTGTGAGCAGAGAGAGGGCCACGGGCCCTTGACATCCACAGCTTCACACTGACCCTCTAATGGTCCAGAGACACCCAGAGGTCAGCCCCTGGGGTCCCCCGACGAGAGGCCACGGCCCGGCCTGTCACTCTCTTCACTGCAGCGGGAGTGTGTGTGAGAAGGACTGCCTGCAGAAGGGTTATTCAGTGAGTCTTTTCTCATGCCTTAATGCAGACGTGAAACCTGCCCCCTGGAAGACTGGAAGTGACACAGACACACAGTGAAATATCCAGTGTTGATTCAATTCTAACAGAGTACATATGAGTCTAATAGGGACCATTTTCTTAGCCTGGATACTGTCACATCAAACTCCATTTTGCACTTATCGTTTGTTGTGTATTGTGTTATGACCTGCGAAGGGACTACAGATGGAAATTAACTGGAGCTAACTCTGGTGTGATGCATCATATTTCACAAAGTGAAATGTATGTTAAAAACTAAACATGGTCCCTGTGAACTAAATTAAATTAATGAACGTGTTAATGCTTTTTTAAACTCCTAATAGTCTTCAGGCAGCCCTGTCCATACCCCATACCGTCAGGTCTCGTGCCCCAGGATCAGAAACAGGGCAGGATTCTACAGGCTCTCCTCTCCCCAGGGCCAATCCCTGATTAAGATTCAATTATCTCAGACAGGTTTTCTTTTCCTCTAAATGACCAGCTTCTTAGATTCAAAAATCAAACCTGCATTTGTGGATGTTCTGTGTGTTTAGTTATTTACCAGAGATAATTGCATTAAACTGCCTGAACGGACAGCCTGCTGTAATGGAGTTAACATTAGTAATTGGTGGATCTTTTTGCTGGTGGTGTTTTTGCCCCCTAGATTTCAGTGGCATATGGAGGAAAGGAAGGGAATTACTGGTGCTTTAAATGCACTTTTCACATGAGCTCATCTTTAAAATAGTGATGCAAAGGTGGATTTGTATACAGTAAGTGTTGGTGTGTGAGGATTTTGTTTGTGTGTCTGTCTGTGAGTTAGTGTATTTTATTTCTGCACACAATTTCCGCTAAGTGTGCCAGAGTGAATCTGTGATCATGAAATAATAAAGTTGCCCCTTTATGGAAAATAACAGTAATGCTGAATTAATATTCAAATTGCTCTACACAACATTCTCCAAAGCCCTTAACTTGAAAATATGCTTAGAAAATAATAGCAGTACAGGATATAAATTCACTGGAAAATTGCAGTATGTCCCTTTAGTGGAAACTCTAATTGTATTAATTTGCATAACTGAAATCAAAACTGTAATAGGTTGTGGGCTAAACGTATTCAACCTGACTTGCTGCAGGAAATATCCAGCTAAGTGCATGGATTGGATGTAAAATATCTGGATTGGATATCTGTGTCGCTCTGGATAAGAGCATCTGCTAAATACCAAAAATAAACTTAAAATGAAAATATATAGCCACTAGGGGTCAGCAGCCTACCTCTTTTTAAGAATAGGTACGGCTTCACTTACAGGACACAATTAATGAAACTCAAATCCTCTCTGCCTGTTCAGTGCAGCAGCTGTTCCTGCCTCCGTTTCCTTGGGGAACAGCCTCAGATCTTGGTGACTTACCAGCCGTAGACTTTGAGCAGTGCTTGTAGAGAGAGCACACTGGTTTAGCCGGCTCTTTAGCAAGCACTACTCCTCAGGCTGCTGAGGATGAAATGTGGTGGAGTGGTGGATTTAAACTGCAGCCACATCACATCAGGATTACTGATATGACAGGAATATATGTCTGCGCCCAGATGCTCAATACTAAAATGGATGTGTCCCTATTTTTGTTACATCAGTATCTACAGTATCTATCTTATCTATCTGTATCTATACAGTATATGTCTGTCTGTCTACATAGTATGCGTATCATACACAGTATGATGTTCATTCATCTGTGCATGTAGTTTATTATACTTTAATATTGCTCCACTTTTTGTGAAAATGTGTGACTTTCATGATACAATATGAGCATTGATCAATGTGCACAACCTAACAGCAGTTTTGAGTAAAGTGACATGAGAAAAAGAAAATTCCCAGGCCAATATTCACTCCAGCCCCATCAATGCTGAGGATGGGAGATGGCGGGCCGCAGTTTGGCTGGTTTATGGAGCTAAAGGCAGGCTTCAATTCTCAGTCGCGATGAGATCACAGGATAATGGTCTGTTCAGGCCCCACTCAGCAAGGCTGCCCACACTTCCCCATAAGAGATAATGGGTCTTAATCTGACAAGAAGTAAAAAATGATTTGAGACACCAGACTGTGCTAAAAATAAAGCGCATAATAATTCATAAATCCTTGCATGGTGTCAGGATGTTGGTGTCATGAATGTGGGGCAAAGCTATGGTGTTAAGCCAAGACCTATGTTTAGATCAGTGATGATATATATACATATATATATATTTCACAGGAATAAAAACAGCACTTATAAGAACATTGTCTTGGGCCCAACTCAGACAATCTGTTTTTCTCAGTGGGTTCCAGGCAGGGTCAAGAAAAGGATCATGTGAATTAGAAACATGGAGGAAAAGAAGAAAAGGAAAAGAGAAGTCTTACAGAAAAAAATAAAAGATTTCATGAAGGGTAAATACAGTACAAGAGAAAATATATACAGAGAAATATGAAAAATATATATAACAAATAATTATAGAGGGACAGCTAACTAGTCTTACATGATTGGGCAAGGCGTGTAAATATTTTTGCAGATGTTTGGAAGTATTTATAGATATGGATGTTCTGAGGGGTAATGGTAGGGAGTTCCAGATGGGAGTGACTGACTGAAGAATGATTTCTGCCATAATTGTTTTTAAAATCAGGTATCTTGCTGGGATATGGATCTGGTAAGTCGTGATTGTCAGATGGGTGAGTTGGTAGGAGTGCGCAGATTGTTTCAGGCAAATGCTTATTTTTAATTTGATAGCACAGCTTCATAGCGGATAAGATGCAAGTCATCGAAACTGAAGGGGCTTGAGTTCTGTGGTACTATACACTGATGTGTCCATGGTGTAACAGATGAGTGTGTTTTATTAAGTTTATTATAAGGTTTATTATTTATTACTGAGGTATATGTTGTGGTTTTTCTGTATGCAAAACATTAAAAATTACAGTACATTACATTGCATTGTTATTATTTTTCATTACTGGTAGCCAAAGTATAAATCATATATGGCAAATGAGATGTGTTTTGGTGGGGATGTAATTCTACAACAGTCTAAGAAAATAACACTTTCAATGGGTTGAAATTAGCTTTGTGCAGAGTATGATGATATAGACAATATGTTATATGCTTTAAAATGTTATATTTAAGTTATATTTTATCTGACACTGGCATTCCTTCTGTATGTGCATCAGTAGATTAGCGGCACAAAGCAACAGTATATGCAATTTAATACAGTAAGCAGAGTATATTGTATTAATGTATGCATCCATGCATCGTTGGATGCATGGCTATTATAAGATATCGCCATGGAGACCACAAAGTACCGGAAGCGCAGTCTTAAATTTCATAAAGTATGAATGAATAAATGCAGGGAATTCTCCTGAGGAGCTTGCAGGCTTCCTGTAGATTCAAGGACATATGATGATGTCACTGCTGCAATTCAGACAAAAAGCTAGTTTATGGTACAAACAAAGAAAAAGGCAATATATGTGCATAAAAACTTACAGTATAATGATTACAAATCTGATTCCACTAGACAACATTAACATAATGCCCGTTGCTGTACACAGTATAGACTGTATTCAGAATATACAGAATATCACCATGAAAGTATACACACAGGAAATACAGGACATGGAAGAAAGCAGGATTATGCTCTTCTGTGGAAATTTTCCATGACACACAGTCACTGCAGCAATGCAACACCTGCAACACCCCACCGGCACGCAGGATGCTGTCATGCTGAAAGACTGCACATATCACGCCAATGTCTTCTGCTGTGCTGAACTTTGAAAGGACTGCTCCAGAGTGAGAGAGAGAGAGACTGTGTGGGTGTGTTTGAGAGAGAGAGAGAGAGAGAGAGAGAGAGAGAGAGAGAGAGAGAGAGAGAGAAAGAGAAAGAAAGAAAGAAAGAAAGAAAGAAGGGCTTGGGAGAGGGCGCCACAGGAGTTCACTGCCGGTTGTGTCATGCAGACATTTCATATGTTCGCATCATTACCAAGCCATTTGGCTGACGACTGCTCCCAAGGTGACTGTCTAAGCTTTTTCAAGCATTAATACCCAGTCTGCCTCTGCCTTACACACCACATTAAACACGGCAACAGTCTGTCTGATGTCATGTCAGCATGTCCAAAGTATTTTTATGCCTTTGATTTTACCATGGTAAACTAGGCCAAACCAACAGTTCTACAGTTCTCAGTGGTGAACATGCTCAGCAAGGCAGACAGGTCAGATTTGTGCAGATGTTGGCCTGATCTTGACTGAATGCCTTGTACTGTAGCTTTATGGATTTAATTTCCTGTCTGTTGTCAAACACATCTTTAATATGTAATACAAAATGGCGTCTTTACTATTCTGTGCTAACCCTCATGAAAGCCAATTCTGCAGTTTGGATGCTTCTAGAAGGACCGCTCCTTCCCTGCATCACAGAATATAAAGGCAAAATACAGTATATTTCCAAATAGGCAGTTGTGCAGTTATACACCATCTTTGTTTTGGTCAGAAAGAGTATATTCCACAGCTCACAAGTTCATATTGGTGTCACTTTTTCAATGCTAGATATATGACATGTCAATTTCAGCTTTGGTCTATAGTCAAAACCAGTTTTCAGAAAGAAAGTACCTGTCTTCCTCTGGCAAAACTCCCCGCTGCCATTGCAGATACACTTTTGTGTGTGAAAACTGCTACTGTAATTAGCCGCGTTAGACGGCTGAATTGCTTTAACAACACCATTTGTTGAGCGGCCGTTTCGCTCCATTGAGAAAAGTTCAGTGGATAGTAAGGCCCATAAATTACATTGCCTCAACATGGGGATGAAATGTGGATTGCATGCGTGATTCATGATTCCGGCAAGATGCTCACTCAAACACAAAACCACTGCCCACAAGCAGAGAGGCAGGCTTTTCCTCCCTGTTGCTTAGCAACCTACCAATCATGAATCTAAAACTCAGCAGTGATGTAATGATGCTGTCTGAGAAAATATATATATACATATAAAACTTTGGAAGCCACCCAGCTAAAAAAAATTTTAAAAGGAGAAACTATTAGTCAAATAATAATAATAATAATAATAATAATAATAATAATAATACTACATCATTACTAATGTTACTACTATCACTACCAGACACATTATTTCACAAAGGGAATTGTATGAGTATTACTGAATGGAATAAAACCTTACTGTCTATAGGAAGTCAGCCGATACTACTGGGAAAGCATATGATTGAGGTTGGCGATGTTTGCAGCTTGTTTCAACAGTGACAGATAATGCTCTCCCAAGCCTACCGGCAATGAATTAGTGTGTTCACTGTGTTCTATTATAACAGTTCAGCTGACTATCAAATACACAAATGTTGTGCATAAATACTAAATGTTGCAACTGTACTGTTGTGGGCTGCAATTTACAACAAAGTAACACACCGGAACAGCAAGAATACAGCAGAGAGGGTCTATGATGTATGTATACATGTACATTTTCCAGTGAACATCCACTACAGGTGGACTGCAAGCAAAACCAAGCACAACTTGAAAACTTGCATTGTGAAGTCATTTGTATTCTGGGTCCACACCTAGCAGGTAGGCAAGTGAATTAACCAAAATACATGTACAGTACATCACTTAATTTGAAGATTAATTCAAGTTCAATTATATTTAACTACACAGAAACAGAGTGAACCCAAAGGTTTTCCTCAAAATATGAGTTAGTTTGAAGACGTAGAGTACAAGGTTGGTAATGATTTCAAAAAAATTTAGTATGAAACGTTCCAAAGAGGATGCACTCTGAATGGTTTACATTACACTCACAGTAACTATGATTGCATATGGTAGATGCTTGGTACTGAAATGCATTGAGGACATTCCACATATGCATTGCATGAAAATCTGCAACAACCTATGAGCAGTATATGGGATTTAGACCTGTGTTCTGTGGTACTAGATTGATATCATAGCCTTGAGCATGAAGCTTGACCTCACTGACAGCTGTAAAGATTTAGTTCGAGTAAAAGGTTCCATGGCTTCTGAACTCTAAACTGCCCTGGATGAAGTAGTCTACCAATGGTTTACACTGATGTCCAATGACCTGCAGTAAAAATGTGGGTAGAAAAATGATTAAATCTGCAGTACATGGTCACCAGCGCTATGAAAATCAATAGCACGGACAGCAGGAGCACAGTGGTGTGTTGTGTGCACTCTGCTAAATGTGTGAGCTCTGCGGAGTCCAGTTTATGAGACAAGCCAGGGGTGTCTGTCACCATCATTAACAATTTTACATTTAAAATGTTTTACTTTCGGCTCTCTGGTACCTCTGTGGACCACAGGCGGTCTATTTTCACCACCATTGTGCAAAAGCTACCAGACATCCTCCCTTTTTTTTTGAGCACTGGCTCACTGCACTGGCTGCCATCTTAATGCACTCAATGTTGAGCTGCAGGTGACTCCTGTTTTGTAAACAAGCGTAGGCAGGGGGTGAGGTAGAGGATGGGACAGAATTTAGAGCTGGGACAGAATTTACAGGGGCTCATTTTGGAATGTCTTTTTGGGTTCTGGGTACCCTGGGATGGTTTGGCTCCAAAATGAAGAGAACAGAAGCTCATTATTATGTGAGTTCTGACAGTTGTATACTCTACCTCCTTCTTACCTGTCCACACAGCCTACACACTTTGAAGAAGAAATGGAAAGCCATTGGAAATATTTTTTCACCATCTGAAACTAGGCTCAAGATCATCACTCAAGATTGGATCCTGTGTAAAAAAAGTACGGGCCGTTCATTTTCCGTATTTAGGACATGAGGTAAATCTGTACCAATCTTGGCATGTAGGACATACGCAGTGGAAAGAGTGCTTCATCTCAGACCTGAGGGGGCACTGTTGCTTGATAGCTGACAAAGGGCTGAGGTCAGTTGGGGAGATGCTTGGAGAAGGGCTGAAGACAATGTCTCTTCTGCTAAAAATTTAAGACACACATCTGTGCTCTGCCACACTACCTATGGAACCATATTATAGAATCACTGACCTCTCTTCCTTGCTTTTCAGTCATTACCTATGTATTCAGGTTCTTAAGGTTGGCAGATTGACCATAATCAATCCAAGGCTCCAAGCCAAACACAGTCTGTTAACCGTCCTGCCATCTTTAGAATCTTAGTTCCATCTTTGTTTAATGGACAGTTCTCTTTTGCTTTGTCTCACAAAATGCACCCCATTGACGTCTGAATAGTGTGTGCGATAGATGTTTGGATCCCCTGCACCCCAATAAACTCATCTCAAAATTCATAAAGTTTTATTCAGTGATCTACATCTGGTATCCATTCCTGAGTCACAACCCTGACACTAAAATTCCTGACCAAGGCCAAAATGGAATGTACCCAGAAGAGATCACATGTTGTCCTAAAAGTGTTGAATCATCTTAGCTAGGCACAACTGTGCTTTTGTTGGTTACTTCCTGGCAGTCTTACTTGCTTACTAAAGCTTAGCTGTAATGGAAAGCTTATACCTTAAAGCTGTTTCCAGCTAATAGTGCCCACATGTTGACTTTTCCCTCTAAGCAAATGCACCTGTCCATTCTGGCTCAGGGAATCCAAACAATAGCACAAGCTCTTGTTCAGTTATGCAGGGGACCAGCTGTCCTTTAAAATGTGTGATGCAAACAACAAAGAACATATTTCCAAAAATGACCTTTTTTTCCCACATGTGAGCAATATGCCCACAGCTTGAGGTGCAGATGTCCCAGTAAAATCTAAAATACTGTGTCAATGTATTCCTGTGTCATTTTCATTTATCAAAATGCCAGTCAGATCCACAGCAAAATTGGCAATGTAGTGGTCAGTCAGTGGCCAGAAGAGGGAGAATTTCAATGAGTAGAACACAAATAAACTGATAATTGATCACAGCAAGCTCAGTTATTATTTATCTGAGGCAAATAATTCTGAAAACAATATGGCATCACCACACAGAAAACTACAAAAGCCAAAGCTGAGAAATATGGAAAGTCTGCCACATAAATATTTAACTGGGGTTGAGAATTATTATTGTTTGTGATGAAGTGACAACAGCTAGCTAGCTTCTGTTTGCGTGTGTGCACACGCACACACGCACACGGCTGTGAGAGGGGAAATAGAACAGCTCACTTTTTATTGTAAGAGCTGGAAAGAAATTTGACTAAGGCAGACATTTCTGTGGGGTTAAAGGTATAGCAGAGTTGTAATCTGTGGTGGACAAGTCCATGCTCCATCTCAGTCCCAGAGTTTGGTAAGGGTTCAGTAATCAGACAACAGTAGACTCTGCTGAACCAGTATCCTTTACCCTTTCACATTGTTGTTTTTTCCTTTTGCATCCAACAATAGACTAACATGACGCTTTACAGACGCGCCATTTATCTCCACCATTTATCTGTAAGTAACTGGTCCCAGTACCTTGCAGATATTTTTCCTTTTTATCCATTTTGTTCCTTCCCCTCTCATGTACTTCCGGACAAGCACCATTTGATCAACAGAAAAACTTCTTAAGGGACGATTGCATGTTTCATTTTTTTACGGACTGTATTTTGAATGTGAATCCTGGAGAGATAATGCGATCTCTCTGTAGCTTCTCCAATTGCTTTTCAAGAGCTCTCAAAGCATAGGGTACCGACCGCGGCTTGCAGAATTTAAGAAATGCGTCATCCGACACATGTAGCTTAGCTTTTATCCCAGGCACTAAACCTAGCCCATTCTAAACCTATACAATGTCTCAAACACTGACCCATAATCATTGGCTATATCGTTCATCTCTCTCATTGTCACTTTGTGCAAACGTGACCAATCTAGTTGTATTTTTGATATCCAGTTTCTACCAAGTAGCGCTGGCCCGTTTCCTTGAACTACCTACCAGCAATTCTAAACATTGTGATTTGTCTTTACAGCCGACTTACTTCAATTTCCCCCAACAATTAAATTACTCATTTGAATGTTCTCAGCACACGGTTAGCAGGTTGAAATTTTACAGCGTTTAACCGAAGACGACACTTTTAATCTTTAATCTTTTAATCGTTAATTCTCATGTATATTAGACTCTAAAGTCTAAACCAACCCGTTCGTTTTCTGGCAACTCACGTCACCTTGTATCAATGTCTTGTGAAAACTCCAACGTCTTCTGTTTCTTCTACTTCCAAATACTTTGTCCAGGCGTTCTTAGTCGTTTGTCCCATGACGTTAGCCTGGATGGCTCCTTTTTGTCACCGGCTAGCTCGAACGATGTGTCCTCGTTTTCCACATCCTCGGCACTGCAGCACTTTGTAACGGCATTCTTTGGGCCCATGGCTACTTCCCAGGCAGCGGTAACACTGACGAGACGCTACTGGCTTTGCCGCCATCTTCTTTTCCACTACGTTCGCCCTGATGTTAAGTCTCTTAAGACCTCCTCCAAAAACTGTCCACATTTGCTATTTCCTGACAGCTTTTAAAAAAAATGGGCCATGTATTCACTGCTACTCTAACCTTCCATTTGGTTTCGAGTATGACATTTGCACCGTTCCCCAATAAAATGGGTTTTGGGAACATAAAACCCCCTTAGCGCGTCCATTACTTCTTTATAAGTTTTCCCGCTTGGCTTATCAGGTGCATACAAGTCCATGAGAACTCCGTGGGTTTTCCGCCCCACAAGTCAGAAAAACCGACTTCTTTTTGTCGTGTTCCGTCAGACCATTCGCCTGAAAAAAACAGTTCCAGCCTGTCCTCATAAGCTTAAAAGGTTTCACCTTCTTCTTCGTCTGACTTTCCGAAAGTCGCCATTTTGTCTTTCTTTTTACTTATTAAACTAGCCAGCTATCTTGTTCTCGCATTATTTAGGAAATCCCATCCTCATCGCCAATTCTGTTGTATACCCAACAGAGAAAGTATAAATAATGGGGAACGGAGGTTTCGCAAACATATGGCTATTTTATTTAGTCACTAGCTTAACACATGGAGGAAAAGTTAAAAAGCCACTTCTCTGGACTCTCTTATCCGATGCGCATGTCCTCTTTTTCAAGAGGGTCTCAACTGTTATTTATTTGACCAATGAACATAAAGGTCATGGAGGAAACCAATGACATTGTAAGGAGGTCATTTAAACGTATTATGATTTCAAACCTTAATATACCACACTGTCGATTCGTTATCTTCCGGGAAAACCAAAAAGAAAAATATTATTTCCGTTATAACGCAAGGTTCCTGTTCCTGCTTATCATGTCACCACCACATTGGTGGGCGGGACGGCTTATCTCTGTATGTAGTAGTTTAGCGCAACGAGGAACACTGAGGGGCTACATAAACAAGACGCTCTACTGGAGGAGTGCATTGCTAAGTACAACCAAAAGCAAAACACAAGGTAGAATGGTAAAATCAGTGCTGGATAACCTTAGCTAAATAAGTGCAATCTCAAGTTACCATTTAATAGTTGTGTTGGGACCTGCTTGGCTACAAGAGCATTGTACCACCACAACCACAAGCACAGGTTATCATATGGAATATGGCAAACCAGTAGACTTTCAGTTTGAGCCTGCAGAGTTCTAGAAAAAGGTATTGTAGACAGAAGAGACCAAGATTTAATTATATCAATGTGTTGGAAAGAGCAATGCGTGACAGCCTAAACTGCCCAAGATCCAAAGCATGCGCCCTCCCACCTCCCATCTGGGAGGGTGCTTCATCCTACAGCAAGAAAATCCCAAACATACAGTACTGTGAAAACAACAAAGCCAAAAACTAGACAATGTTTGACTGGCCAAGTCAGTCACCTGATCTGAATTGAAACTGAACATGGCTGCATTACAGGCCTAACACTGCATCACCAGAGAAGACACTCAGCACCCAGTGATGTCTAAGGGTCACAGACTTCAAGCAGTCATTGCATGCAAAGGATATGCTACAAAGTTTCTTTCTTTTATATAACATGAATATGTCCCAAACATTATGGTGCCCTGAAACGGGATGACTATGTATAAAAACTGCTTTCATTTCTGCATTGCGAGACCAAAATGTATAAACATAGCCTTTAATTACAAATCTAAAATTGTGCATTGTCAAAACAAAACAAAAAAACAACCAAAAAAATAGCCAAATCAAGAAAAAATATATTTGTCCCAAGATATATGGAGCTCACTGTAGGCTACGCACAGAAGCACAGTAGCACACAATGACTTCATTCTTAGAAGCCTCCTGCTCGCTGTTTGTAATAACCTTGTTGGTATGAACAGCTCCCAGTGAAACCCTTTCCTCCCCCATGCGACGCAAATGGTACCGCCTGAATTGTAAAAGGACGCTGTCACTTTCAGATTAGGAAACCAAATCGCTTCGGAACGTTGAGCCCTGTTGTGTGTGTTTAGCTAGCTACGCGTTGCTACCAGACGGCTACGAAATGTTTGCGACATTCATTCACTAATCTACTGCAATCTCTGCGTGAAGATCTGAGGATTTGTCTGTGTTTCATTCGAAGTTGCAACGCGACAATGAGCTGCACCAACAGCTAGCGAGCTAGCTAATTAGTCTGATTTCGTTGTTCCTTCGTTGTGTCCAAGAACAAGGCATTATTGTTACATGTGGGCTGGTTCTGAAAGACAGCGACTGGAGAGAGGGAACGGAACTGAGCGCACAATAAGCGGTTGACAGGTGCCTTTACACGGATTGGTGCGGTACAGAGATGCCGGTCCAAAGAACTATGTCTGATCTCCGATCCCGGGTGGAAGGTAGGTAGCCGGTTGGGTTGCGGTAATGCATGGCTCCTGATTGCATAGAAAATGTTAATACGCGTACAGTGTAATCAATTTCTGAAATATATAGAGCCATATGCAGAATAACAATAACAATAATAATATGAAACATGCATCTTTAATGGTCAATTCGCATTACGTGCGTGAGCAACAAGCTGTAGCTTTCCACACAGTTTGGAGGCTAGCGGCTGTATCCTGCTGAAAAGTACGATTTGCAGTCTCCAGTTGGACTAATAAACTCGTATGCTTTTAATATGCTGCTTATCATACTCAACCATTTTGCTTGGGGACATACAACGCAAAGTGTTCACAGACAATCCTACCAGATCATAGCTTTCTTGCAATAGGACTCTTTGCTAACGTTAGTGACTCTGGGACTGACGAGTTAATTTGATGGCACATTGCAGTGGTTTTTAGGTATCAGTTGTCCACCTACCCCGCCTGCTATCACCTACAAATACAGTTATAGCACTATCCGACATAATGGATGCATTAAGCTCCAGGTTTTACGACGGTGCCAAGCATTCAAAGTGCTGAGAAGCTTAGTAGACACACTGATGCGGTTTTGCTTGCTTGCGCTCTCGAAGCCAAGCAGTGCCAGGTGCGTGTACAGTAGTTCAAGCGAGGCGTTGTCGATTTGCTTGGTGGAGCTGGGAATTACAAGTGGTGGAAGAGTGCGAAATCGTTTGTTTTGACGCCTTATGATACCATCATCATCAAACGTGTTTTTATTATTAGAAGGTGGATGCACTTGCACTGTGAATGCTATATTTTCCATCGCAGTTTAAGCCTTTCACATTCACAGGGTTTAGGTAGAGGTATAGATGGTTTGGTATTGAACGTTATTGATATCAATTTTGGTTCGGAAATAATTTGTTCATTGCAGCCACAGCAAAATAATAATTATAGCTTGTTTGATTATTAAAACGTTTAAAGTCATCATGCAGTTATTCACTAAATCCTAGTTCAAGATGTAGCCTATCAATGATAACATTGTTGATGTTTTGCTACAGTATATTATACAACTCAGTTTCTTTATTCTGAGACCGTTTCAGCTTTGTCTGTACTTGTATGCTATCTTGAGCCCTTAATGGGAGAATTCAATTTAATTGAGCTGTATCAGTATATCCTGAATCATTCAACAGGTAGGCTGAAGTCTAAAGGCCACTGCAGTGGTTCTGTCTTGTGTCTTATATGCTTTGTGTCCAAGCTTGTGTCAGTGTTCCCATAAGTGGGCACAGCCAGGGCACGGTGTCCCTGACAGTACTGACAGATGGACTGTTGAAGGAGCTGAGAAGTGGGGCGTAGATGCACCACGCACATTTGGATCTTGATCAGCTGGCATGCTTCTGCTCTTTAGTGTGTCTATATGGCTTCCCGCTGTTCACTAGTAATGTTCTGCAACAAATACTTTTTTCTGATAATGTCTTGGATAGTAGTCTTTCTTTGCGTTATTTACCTTCTAGTAATGCCGAAGGGCTTCATAAAGGACTGAACAGAGAACCAAGTGTAGGTATAGCCTGTATCAGTTTTGGTATTATGACCTGACAATGTGAAATTATGGTGATCTGCAAGCTTTGTCTTCTTGAACACAAGAACTTCAAAGTACTTATGGCACTTTTGATTCCTGTTGGAAAACAGGCCTTCTGTTTGTTGTTCTACCTTTGCAATGTAGATTATTGTATGAGCATATAATTCTTGTTCTTAATTAGCCTGTATAATTGGACATGAATGGTTTCCCGCCACTGTGAACTGTTAATAATTATGGACCAGTAATTATTACTTTCTGAAGTATGTTCCGTGAAGTCAGAGAGGCTTTGCGGTTTGCTGTCTTTGTCTGAGTCATGATGTGTGACTTTGTGTGTGTGTCTGTGTGTGTGTGTGTGTGTGTGTGTGTGTGTGTGTGTGTGGAAGGAGGTTAGCTTCTTTTATTAAGAAACTAGACCCTGCTGAATGCTGTGTACTTCCCCTGCCTCTTTAAGTGGTGTCTAAATGAAGACTTCAAGAAGACTAAAAACACAAAAAATACACTAGTTACAATCAGGGACAATGTAATTATGCAGTGTATATTGATCTGTGTAGCTTCTTTCATAGACTTCATAAAAGGACAACAAATAATCTTTTTAATCTCACAGGAGTACTGTAATGGGCGTCGTAAATTGTATGCACACACACGCATGCATACACACACTCACACATGCGTGCATAGTAGGACTGTTATTATTCCTCCTATAGTGCAGGAGCATGTGTTCTTTCCTTTTGTATCTGGCCTGTGCAGGCCCCACCCCCTGTGTAAAAGTATCCTATTTTTCAGTGCAAGCACTTCTGGGAGAATGAGAATCGATCAGGCTGTTTGTCTGAGGAGCCTGTGACCTCTATGAGCCAGTCACTCCAGTCACTGGTGTTATGTCTTGCTGCTTTGCTGAATTCTAAATCTGCCTCTCTCCTGCTCCACCTGATTAACTACCTCCACTAACTGCCACCAATTGCAGGCCTTACACACTCTATCAGTGCTGACCCCACCCACTACTCAGTGCCCCCTGATTTTGATACTGTTTGGAACCAAATTAGACTAGAGACTAGAGATTAGAGATTTCAGCGGGATACTAGACGGGATTGGTGAGATTTCAACACCATGTAAATCTGTCTTGTGAGGGCCACTGGCTTGGTGCTTGGGTTGTCTCATGAAATGTTCTCTTTGGGTTTCATTATCTGATAAGAACATTTCTGACTTCTTCCTAACAATGGATTTCATGTTGCAATGAGACAAAGATTGTAATGATAATGCAAGCTAATGATAATTGAACAAACTTAATGATAATTGCCAGATAAATCACCCATCCGTTTCCAGACAACAGTTTACTGTCCTACTGAAGAATGTGTATAGGCAAACAAATAGACTATTCTGATTCATGCAGCAGTAAAAATCCACGAACCAGTGCAGGAAGAGTTAGTATCAGAGACTAGGGACACTACTGTTTGTTGCTTATTCTTTAATGGTTGGCAGGGCTGGAACTGCAAGTCAATTTACAATGAACTCTATAATGTTTGGAACAGGCTTGTTTTTTTTTTTATCTGGCTCTGTACTCCACAATTGTAGATTTCTAATCAAACAATTCACATTTAGATAAAGTGCAGATTCTCAGGTTTTATTACTATTTTTATTTTAAAATTAAAGGGTTTTTCTCCAGAAAAAACAGTCTCTATCAGAAATTGATTTGCCACTGTTGGTCAGCCACTGTTTCTTACCCCACTGTATTTCACAGCACAGGGTCGCACTGACATGAGTAGGAGGAAGATCTTTCACGTGCAGATGGATCATCCAGAAGGACTGGAACTCTCTTATCTCTTGGTGAAGGTAGAGCAAATTGTACTGCCCTGGCGGGCTGCCAGCAGCACTCGACACTGTTATGGTCTGGATTTGATAGGAGTCTGTGGGGCCCATCTATGCACTATACCAGTGCAGTAATAGGACAGTCCAACCAGCAGCCCCTGGAGACTTCTCACTTGTTTTGCTGTGCGTTGATTTGACTTATCGGTTCATGTTCACGTAGGCAGCCCATGTTACTAAAGTTCTCATTCTTTGTTGGCCTTTCTAATCCATGTCGCATTCTCAAAACGCATTCAAAATATGAAATGTGAATATTAAGTTTAGGCCCAGGCGATGTAAAATTGGCTGAGATCTGTGGTGCAGACCTGTGCTGTGATTGGCAGGCAGCCCTGTGCAGTGTCTCCCTGATTCGTGCGCACCAGGCAGGCCCAGCTCCATGACTCGTATTGTTTCTCTCAGCATCCTCCTCAGCTTGGCCGCTACTCGATAGTAAGTTAGCAGGGGAAGGGTGCTGGTTGCCAGGCATGCATGGCTCCCCTCCTTCCCCTACTCTCAACTCAATCTGTGGTCACAGCATGCACACAAACACACAAGTACACTATGTCTGCGACCTGCCTCACTCGGAGGTGAGACCCAAGTTCACAG
The DNA here is from genome assembly GCF_963514075.1 of Conger conger. Lineage (NCBI taxonomy): Eukaryota > Metazoa > Chordata > Actinopteri > Anguilliformes > Congridae > Conger > Conger conger. The sequence continues at coordinate 32,388,072 of NC_083765.1, read as the reverse complement.
TAAGAGGCCACGGAGGCCTTGGCACAGGGCAACTGAAAACCAGCCATTATCAGGAAAGCTGATCCCAGATCTGCCCCAGGTCTTATTTCACCTGGTCAACAAGCAACATGGCATTAGAGCCACAATGGATGACAGTGCCACGTGGCCCAATTGTGTAACCTACTTTCATCTGCCAGGAAGTGTATTGTACCTCATAAACGTGTCCAAACGGGAGTCACATTACTAGTGAGGAAAAAAACTGTAGATTACTGATGATACTGTCACGTCCTTGTTTCAAACAATAACAACAGTTTTGCAAAAATCTGGATCGATGTAGGCATTTATTAGCCTACTTTTGTCGGATGAAGTTACAGCGTAGGTTCGGAGCACTTGGCAGAGCTGAGCTGCAACAGAAACATGTTTTTTTGCCGTGCCTTTATGACTGTTATTTGTTTTATCTGCGGAGACCTGTCAAGGACAGTCTTTAGACTGTAAAGAAATATTCATCCTTTGTTAGTGTCTCCATGGGTTTGCCTCTGTGTATGAGTCAAGCAGGCTGTCAGATATGCCGGGTTGCCATTAGAGGTGTGTGCACCACAGTTCAGCCCCCGGTGATCATCACATTCTTTTTCTTTCTCTTTTTCTTTCTTTTTTATTCCCCCCAACTACCATTCATGAAGCCCTGCTATGAACTATCAGAAATTTGTCAGAATACTTTGGCACGATGCCCTTTTTTGTACACCGTAAGTTTAATTCCTGTTTCATAGCCAGACCTATGGAATCAGATTTTATTTTTATTTGCGATTTAAGATGTGAGTGCAGAAGGCTCGGTGTGCAACAGTAAGGACATGATGGTCTTTATGAGCTTCAGCCCTGGGAGTTAGGCTGACATGGAAACCAAAACCTTGCGTGTGGACATAATACAGCCGACGTCAAAGTTGAGGAAAATCTTCCCCTGTCAGGTATGTCGGCGCATTATCGACAAGACCTAAGAGCAGAGAAGTCTATTTGTTATCCGAATGCCAGCATGGGTGCAAATCTTTCAGTAAACACAGCAATCTGAGAGGGGACAGATGCCTGGATGAGCATGTGCACAGTCATAATCCTATGCAAATTCATCACACCGCAAGCTGATATGTGTAGAGATGACAGACCGTCGAACTGGATCCAATGTTTGTGTTTGTGTGTACTGTATGTGAATGTGTGTGTGTCTGCGTGCTTATGAATTAGTGCTCTATAGAGGAATTGGGTCAAAACGTCTTGCTACATCATGGCTCAAATAATTAATGTTAATGGTAAAACGGACACATAATCATGCATGTTTCTAAGTGCTTTTCCTTATGCAACCCTACCCCCAGTTGCTGTTAATAGCCACTGTGCCACTCATCGTGGCTCGTGATGACCCCGAGGAGTGCACAGCTCTCCATCCGAAGGGTTTTAGCATCTCGTGTTAGCGCCGCAAAGGGACCGACGTGACACTTTCGCCGCGAGGGTCAGAGAAAAACACTCGAGCAGTTTTGCAGTGCGAAGGAGGAGATGGGAGGACAGACGCGTTCGATGAAGGATGCTGTCATCCAGTCCCGTCGTGTCTTACGAAAGGGCCGCCAGCAGGCCACGGGAGGCTACCTGCCTGGACTGCGTGAGTCACCGGTCGATTTCACTGCAAAACATGTCTGATCAAGCTTGTTTTAAGTTGCTGTTAGCTTGAAGTGAAATTCTCACCCCATTGGCAAATTGTAAAATAAGTCAAGCTCTCTCACCTCATTGGCAGTTTTTTTTTTTTTTTTTTTTTCATTTGTATCAGTAATAGAAATGAGCTTTTAAGTAGAAATATTAGTCTATGGCCCATGACTCATTCACGCTCGGGCAACTGAGCGGAGCAATTCTAGTAATTCCACCTTCACGGTGTGTGTTCTGTTTGTGTAGAAGTAAGCGGAAGGCCCGCTCTGTTTGTTCATGGGAGCTTTCACCTCGAGAAACGAGGCTTAATGGGCGTGCAAAGTACAGTCGCCTGGTGATTAGATTCAGCCACAGTGCGAGTGGGGCAGGGAATTATGTGAGACGCATTGAACCACAGTAGCATGTTTGCAGCAAACTCGGTTACTCTTGTGGAGAACTGCGGTTTGTTCCAGTCATCTGTGCGAGGAAGCACTTATCGTTGTCACAGATATTTCTGTCTACCCAAGCACCTTGATGAAGGTAAGTAATGCTATTGGAGTTCATTCAGAAGTGGCTGTTTCAACATTCGCTTAAACTTTACATTTTATGGATTACAATTTTAAATAGTTTTTGTTCTAATCACCATTGGGGCAATGCTGTGGGACTCCAGCATACCCCTTAACCCCTGGGCACTTAGGTCAAGATGAAAAGAGCTGCCTAATCTGCTAACAGCAGCAGTGCACTGACAGAGCCATTAGAAAAATGAGGTAGTCTCTCTCTCTTTCTATCTCTCTGTCTCTGTAAGAAAATATTATTTTGCTCTGGATGAGGGCGTCTACTAAATTAATGTAATTTAAAATCATGTCATTATATCACACCGTTTTATAAGGAATGAAAAGAGCAGCATACTATTTGCAGGTCTAAAAAGTTTTAACAATCAACCGCAAATATATTTTCTTTAGTTTAGCTGGTATCATACTGTAGGTATCTTGCTTCTACCAGGTGAGAAACTGTGGACCTGATACAGAGTAGTGATGGAAAATTCTTAAAACTTGCTTTTCTAGGATGAATGGTGAAGGACACTTACTTACTAATAATAATAATGAAAATGGCAAAGGTGCAGCTGCATTTTACATAAAATAATGTAATAAAGACTTGTTTGTGTGGCAGCCACCAATTGTGAGAGTTTAGCAGAAAACCCAGTGTCAACATAATTTTTTTGCTCAGTCTCTTTGGGCTTGCAGTCGGTCTTGGATCATTGAAACACATCGGCGCAGAGCTAGGTCTCAGAGCGCCCCTCCCTTTCTCACGAGAGAGCAGCAGGGAACCACGGCGCTGCCAGAGGTTGCCATGGAGATGGCGAGAGAGGCTTAGAACTCTGGCTTGAAATAAAGAAGAAGTGACAAAGCATTCACTGGAAATCAGAATGGGGTTTATTTCAGGGAGAAATGTCAGCTTCTATCTGTGGAGTGGGGTAGCCCAAGTTTTCATCTTTGTTTCCAGAGATATTCTCATAGTGTGTTGATTGAGAACAGAAATATGTTAAATGCAGGTTGTTTCAACTTCCGTTGTGCTTCTTTTGTTTTTCGTAAATCAGTAAGTGGCTTTTCCGGATGTACTTGTATTCCTGAACTCGCTGACCTTAGTTAATAACTTCTAATCGGCTAATCTGACTGTGAACCCTTTGCTTATGTAGCATAATACTTTTTAAAAAGGGGAAAAAGATGACCGCAGAAAGTTCAAAAGGTCTTGGTGCTTAGTGCTTTCAGAAAGGGAAGCCACACACTTTTAATCCGCTCCTTAAACTCTGAGGAAGCGTTGTTTACTCAATGGGAGCCTGCTATCTGCTCTATTTCCACCCTCCGCCTTTTATGTAAAGATCCCTCATCATCCAGGCTTCCCCTATAAGCCCTCAGGTTCCCCCTCCTTCTGGTCTTTAGTTAGACTAATCCTCTAATGTTGTCACCCTGGGTCAGGACATCCCAGTTTAGTGGCGGGCGGGAGGAGGAGGGGGGAAAGCGCTGCTGTTTTCCTGGCCTGGGTTTCGACGGTACTGTACGACCACAGTCCAGGGTAGGTTAAGCTTCTCTGCTGAGGTAGACAGAAATACGAGGAGATTATCTCCTGCGATTGCAGCCTCCGGCCCGTGCAACTTTCCCTGCAGAGGGATGGACACTGGGGAAGGGGGTGCACCACCTTCACTGACCTGCTCGGCGCATATACACACACACACACACACACACACGCACACACACACGCACACACACACACATCACACATGGGCACATGTGCACGCGCACACACACACACACACACACACACACACACACGGGCACATCACACACATACACACATACACACACAGAAATGCTTAATATGTGTTATTTGTGGTCTTTCACCGTTTTAATGTCTTTATCACTGTCTGTATCAATCGTTTGAAAATGATGGGCCTAGGTTTGAAATGGATTTTGAGACCCTTAAAATTGCTACTATACGAATAAATGTGAAAGAGCAAAATCTTTTCAGTGTGAAGGTATAGGCCGCTCGATGCAATGCTAGTTCATGTTAGCATAGCATAGTCTGGAGCCCCAAGCGTTTAGCCTCAGAAGTCTCTGACATCTTTTATCATTCCTTTATAGCTGAGAAGAGAGCAGGTATGGACAACATATAGCAGAACATCCATTTTTTTAAAATGACAATTTACATAAGATGCGTTATTATTGATCTACTTAAGATCAGTTTTTAAAAGCCAATTTCCTTCATTATAGCTCTTCCCATTCTATATTTTTCTGATGGACACTTTACGGTTGTGCCTTTACCACCTGAGTTTAATTAAAGTTATCATGGCTGCATGGCATTGTGTGCTCGTTTGCCTAAGTGATTTAGCTGAGCGAAATGCGTCCAGTACATTTAATCTTGAGTGTTGTGCCTGCTGACTGGAAGCGCTGTTAAATGCGCCGTCTGTAGAACTTCATGTCAGGGGCAGTCCTTTTCAGTGCTCGCTCTGACATGTTAATTAATCTCCGGATGTCTAGCTGTCTGCATTTGAGGTGATCCTCTATCTTTCTGTCAGTGGAGAAATGTGATGCCCTTTAATATTTCCCCTTTAAAATGAACAGAAGTAATGAATATGCCTGTGTAACGTTTTGCTGGTTCACAATCTTCACCCGAGAATACGTAAGTGTAAGTGTTCCACGCCTGCATTACGGCCTCAGTGCTGTGTGACTTATGCATCGCCGCAGGTTGTGCATTATGTGCTTTTAATCCATCCTTGCCAATAGTCTCTACAAAATACTTCTCTTCTCCTCATCTGTTTGAGGGTGCCAGCGTCCCCCTCCCTCATTTATATAAGAGATATTATTACATTTGACAGGCCTCTCCTCTCCGTTGCAGTAGGCTGGACTAGCCTGCCAAAACTGCAGAGGTGCTTTGGCAGCCCACATGCTCCCTCTGTCCCACGCACTGCGCACTCCCCTAGCCGGAATGTCTGAGGAGCGCCGCACAGAACACCCCTGTTTGGGGATGCCTCGTCCCTGATGGTATTGGACCCCAGAGGTCTGAATCTCCACAGGTTCGGGCCTGCTGTCTACCCAGAAGTTTACAGATAGTAGCGTAGCAACACTTCTGTCTGCTGTTAAGGATTGATAATAGTGCTGCAGACCTTCCAGTTTCTGTAGTGTGCTGTAGTGCAGTGTGTTGTATTGTAGTGGCATTATGCTCAACTAGCTAATTAAAACTGCTCTATTTGAGAGCACAGGGGTGATAAACGTATTCATATTCACGTTTAAGAGAAGAAAAACAGCCCTAAATCTAGCTGGTTAGTCTGTTCTGATCAGTGCGAACAGCGACAGATGTATTATTTATTTTCATGAGGGAGGAAAAAGAAAATAAACAAGGTACATATAATTCAGTCTCAGGCTGAGGCTACACGCTTGGCTTACCTTTAGCAACAGTAGACTTACAGATAGCTAATGCACAGAGCAGCATGGGCAGAGGGTCCCATCTCTTCCCGCCTCAGTTGTTGTGTGGGAGGAGTTGGTCACGACCAAACGCAGCGATACCACGCAGTCATAGGAGCCTGCAGGAAGCCAAAGGCACAGGTTGGCTGTGACTGAGCCACACATGATCTGAAACAAGAGCTTCAGCCATCTGATCACCGCGTGTTTACTGATACTGACCGGAGTCGTGAGATGGGTATTTCCCAGTAATCTGGTACACCCTGGAATGGTCCACACCTTGGAATATATTGTGGCAGTATCATGTATCTTTACTGCATATATTAATTGTATCCAGTTCATATTTTCCATATATTGTGACATTACGCAGTATGAAAATGTTCCGGTGCTTTAACAAAAAAATGTGTTTGTCTTTTCAAAAATATGTTTTAAAGAATATTTTCTTATTGTGGCATATTCCATTTCTGTTAAAATCCAGGACTTTATGTTCTGCTAAACCATCAATAGTATAATGGAGATCTCCTCCAGGTTAATGTTTTGTTCATTTAAAGTGACTGGGCTTAGAAAAGCACTAGGCTAAATGTTAATGCTTTTAGAATACAAACAGAGACCATTCCTAAAGGGTGAAAACAAATCAATTTCCAGCTAACAGGGTTTCCCTCTTTTACAATAGCCTACTGGCAGTCCACAGAGTTGTTTGTATGTAGCTCAAATCTCTGAAACTTTTTTGTCATGACAAGTGTATCATTGTTATTTATACTACTCGAGTCACTGGAACCCTATAAGGAAATGGCATTTAGCCATCTGTGTGATGAAGTGCGTGTATGTGTGACTGCGGAGAGGTATGCTGGACAGAGCGTCGTTAGCTTTAGCCCATTAAACGCTTTGTGGAGATTAGCAGGTAGTGCTCACTCCTTTCATGGGGGCTCCGCCTTCACCTTTCAGTGTCCACGTGGTGGGTCATCTGTGAAGAGGCACACAGGCCGACACACCTGTGTCTCACACACAGACACACACACACACAAATACACACACACACACACACATACACACTCTCTCACACACACACACACACACACACACACACAAATACACACACACACACACACACAAATACACACACACACACACACACATACACACACACACACACATACACGCATATACACACACACACATACACACTCTCACACACACACACACATACACACACACACACATACACACTCTCACACACACACACACACATACACACTCTCACACATACAGGCACACACGCACATACAGACACACATACACACTCTCACACATACAGGCACACACGCACATACAGACACACACACACGCAGACGCATGCGCACACACTACTCCACCGTCTCGTTCAGTTTGGGAAGGTGGCGCATCAATCATGTCAGTAGCCAAGAGGGCTGGCTGTTCATCACGGTGTCACTGCTGCCTGCAGTGTGCATGCGGCTCTAATTAATTTTGCCAGTCATTCTCTCTAATTTGTCTAGGGGTGGCTGAATTAGGTGGAGTGGTCCATTTGCAGATTTATTATTTAGTTTATTTGCTAATGGCTCTTGATATATTTACCCATAGCGGCCGAGAGGATTAGATTCAGAAAGCAAAGCAACTGCAGGGCCTCGTTTTGTTTTTGTTTCATTCTCGTTTTCGTTTTGGTTCTCCTTAGGACCTTTTGATTGGCAGTTACCATGACGACCACATTAACGTCAGCTCTGCTGTGGCGGGAGCTCGATTCCGGCTCGAGCCAGGCCAGCAGGGCGGGGTTGTTTCTATCCGCCCTCCGTCACAAATTCTGCAAGGGGCTCTGTAAAATGCATTGGGGCCTGGGACAATCTTTATTTGTTTGTCACTTTTCAGATTATGGAGCTTAAAGTACTTTCCAAAACGAAAGAAAGATGATAAAACAGACCAAAGTAACACATGACGGTAAAAATTAGACCAACAATGCATAGACAGCATTATAAAGAAAATAAAATCAGATTGATAATAACATAAAATGAACAAAAAATTAATTCACACAAAGGCCAACCTAAAAAAAAGACTTGGTTCTAAAAATAAAAAAACGAATAAAAGGCAAGACAGACAGGGCCTGTTGAAAGCAGCACGGACGTGCAGATCTCTCCACTGGTTTAATGGAGAGAGCTTCCTGTAGGCTCTCCTGGGTCCTTCTCGTCGCTGACACCAGTGGTTTGGGTGGGGTCGAGGGCGGTCGATCCATACGCGGAGCTAATTATCGTCCCGGGGTTTTGTAATTGAATTTTAATGAGCCTTTTGCGTCTAGAGCTGAAGCAATAGAAAAAGCCCTGATGTGACCCATGACAACATTACTCCACCTACACCCCCACCTACTGTACACCTCCCTCCTCCACCTCCTCTCTGTGGCCCTTCTGAACCTTGTATACGGACCAGCATACAAGGCCCCGGACCTGATGGCTTTTCTGGTCAGCATCTCTCCTATTAAAGCTCCTGATACAATATAGCTAGCTGTTAGTATCTGGGTTTAATTTTAGAAGTAACTGTAAAAGTTCTTGATGTTGCAGGTGTTTAAATATGCTATTCCAGGCCTGACTGCAGCTATTCCCAGATTCTGAGATGTTATTTAATAATTTATTTTAAATCCCCTGCGCGTACTCGTTATGTCCTGAAGCTACGCCTCTCTTCCCTCCTTCATCCGGCCTCTGCAACTCCCTGGCTCCCTGCAGCGTCCTTTCCCACAATGCTCTGTTGCCGAGCGGCAGCTGAGCATCACCACAGAGCGAGGGGGTAATCCTGGCCTGGCTTCACCACCCTGCCCCCCTCTCTCTGCAGTGCCGGGCTAGCCGTTGTGTAACGCCCCCCCCCCACTCCTCGGTTTGAGGACAGTGAACTGGAGTAAACTTGCCCCCCTCCCCCCTTCACCCCCCTCCTGTTCCTTGCTATGACAGTGCGGCTGCTGGGGGTGGGCTATTTTTATCACAAATCCTCCTCACCAGGGAGAGGTAGCTGGAGGTGCCCCCACTCTGAGCTCTGGAAAACCGTGCCGCAAACGATAAACAAGCAGCAACACCCCGCTCCCGAAAAATCCCCGGGACGGCGTGACGCAGCCGGGGAGGGAGCGACACGGGAAGGGAGGGAGGGAATGGACGGAGGCGGAGGAGGAGTGACGGGAGTCCCACTCCGTTTCCCCGCGGTGGGGCAGGAGACGGGGGAGCGAGGAGAGCGCGGGGGAATGCCGAGCGGCGTCTCAGATTACTGTGTTTTCGCACCGCTAGTTTTAGTTCCCTCCTCTCCTTTCCGGCAGCTGGTAAGCTTTGGTCACAGTTCCGTTCCCTGCCTTCCTGGATAGCCGCGCCCTCTCTCGTGAATATTAATTCGCTTGGCAGGATTTTGGTTACGGGTAATGACGTCCCCCTGACCTTTGCGGATGGCGGTAAGGCAGGCTGGGTACATGGTGTGAGGTCTATGCGGGGCAATGCGACACTGACGGTGGTGGGGTTGCAGGTGCCGCTGTCCTCAGAGAGATCAGCTTTCGGAACGGGGCTGGCAAGAATGGCCCGAAACGCATCTCATCTCAACGACCGCAAAAACAACCGTAACTCAACCCCCCCCCCCGAAGTCTTGTCACTGGGCCCATTTTACGGTCCAGAAACCCCACCCCAGCATTTTTGGGTAGCGTCCATCAGGCCTGCTTGTGTACCGCCTGGGTCCTGAGGCTTTCAGCTCTCTGGCTGTACCCTCTCTACTTTAGGAGTGTGGCTCTTGAACCGGGGCGCCTCTGTGCTAGCCGTCTGTGACATCACTGGAGTGCTCTCCAAAGCCAGATTAAAACCTCGTTCTGGGAATGACATCCTCGCCGTCTCCCTTAACAGATGGGCCCCCGCTTCTGAGCACGTCGCCTGAGAAAGACGCCTGTCTCAGCTGCACGTTTCTCGCGTGGAACGAGACGGTAACGTGTTGTCTGTGTGCGATCGCGCGTCGTAATTTTATCGCACCTTGAGCTGCGTGGGAGTAGGACTACGCGGTGTGTTGAGACAAGTTTCATCATCCTTGCGCTGAAATGCTATTTTCCACATTCCTTATACAGCTGCAGTAACACCTGACAAATTCTGATTTCATTCTCAGTGGAAATCTTTGCCTGTAACAGATCTCTTTGGCTAATTTTAGCATGCCGATCCACTGCAATTCCGTGCTCAAGCTAGGTTTTGAAACAGCTGGTAGCTGGTTGACCAGTTAAACCAGGCCTATACTCAACATGGTTTGACTGGCTCAAGCTATGTTTTGAAATGGCTAGTAGCTGGATTTTACACCAGGGTTCAAATATGCTGCACATATGCTTCAAATATGTTTCAAACAGGATTTTCTGATGCAAAGCTTGTTCATGTGGACTTGTATTTGTATTTTATTTTTTTACTCATTCACGCAAAAACAATATGAGAGGATTACATTTAAGGTCATGACCTAAGATTATATAAGCCAGTACTGTTTCAGGATTTCAGGATCTCGACCAATCAGAGTCCAGTGTGTGTTGTGTACCCATAGACTGAAGCGCCTCATCAGTAGCACCGATGTTGAGTTTCGTGGAAATCTGGCCTGAGTTTGCTGGCATGATTAAATGCTAACATTGCTGTAATCAGTATCAAAGATTGAGCACAGTCCAGTGGTCTTGCGGCCGGATTTCCTACTTCAGTTACCATCCGGAGAGTCCTGCAAGCCTTTCTGATTAGGTGCCATGTCCTTGTTTCATTGGCCCAAAAACAAAAGCATTCTCTCTAGCTGTTTCACAGCTCCCCGAATGCGCAGAACGAGCTTCAAAGCCATTAGTGTTGGTGTTTTGATGTCGACCCTGCAGAAATACAGCATCTGTGATGCACTCTAGCACCCTCCTTTCAGCCATATTTAAATTGAGGGGGAAAAATGTATTCATGGTGAGTGTATCGGGTTGGGATTTTCACCCCCTAAACTGGATGGGAAATCAGCAGTCGAGTGGAATTGGCCAATGACAGAGACCCACGAGGCAGCGTGGATCTGAATCCCGCTGAAGCACCGTGTGTATTTTTAATGGGATGCATGAGAGGCATGATTGAGTATATAAGGGCTGCCAGCTGCTTGTGCAGGCGTTGAGCCGCATACTGTATGTTTGTGCCTTAAAGCATCTTTAGTATTTTGGTATGTACAGTAGCAATTCATAATGTAATAATGGCACAATGTTATCTGCCTATGGTATGATAAAAATGTTCCATTTATTTTTGCGTGTAATGTACAGCACAGTTGGCCAATCCTGATCATGGACAGGAATGAGGTTGCATTTATTTTTGTGTGTAATGGAGCCTAATAATTATTACATTGCATGCAAAAAGTTCTTTGATTTTATGCCACGGTCTGGGTGAATACTTGATTTTGATTGGATGCTAGGTGGTGATTATTTTTGTATAATCATTCAACGTTTGGCAGATAGTACCAGTCGAGCCTAATCATTGTTCTAAATTCATACACTGTCTGCAATTTGCTGCAACTAAAGGAGAGACCCAAAGCCATCAGTGTGATACGAGATAAAAGTTTTTATTTTTATTTTATTGATCATGATTTGTCATGCCAATAAAGCGACTTGCATGTAAAAATTGTGAAATGGTTTTATGAAGTTCAGTGAATAGCCATAAGTGCTCTATTGTTTTGCGATTTTGTTTGCTAATTAACCTCACTCTACACAGACTGGATAGGGAATGACTGTCAGTCACTCTTAAGACATAACCTATTAGCCAGCTTATGAATGTGAAGTGACCAGATGTGTCAGGAAATATTTCCTTGGATTTTTCAGCACACAACATCTTTAAAGGAAAGGATTTCATACAGGATAGGTAGATACCCTTATCTGCTGGAACAAATCAGAGTGGTTTCTTGAATGAACCAAGAGCTCACACCACAAAGCATGAGTGCTTTTCACTCCCACTGAAGCAATCGCAGGTCTCTGCCGGTCTGTAGTCATGTGACATCTACCTATTTAATGCAAAGTAAAGTAATTACTTTCCATGATTTCTATAAAGGATTCAATTTGCGGACTCCGTACCATGTAATATTTGGAGCATTCTGGCATCATTTTAATAAAGTATGCTCAATACACGGCAGTATATTAATAGCATATTCTGCTCAGTCTAGCACTTGGACAATGACTAGGCTCATATATTAACAGATTTGTTTGCTGCCAGTGATGATTTCAGCGACAATTTAATCTTCTAGCCTTCCATGAAGCTGCAAACATGTTGTCAATTAGGTTAGTTACCCCTCATGTGTGGCAAAGTTTTATGTGCCTATTTTGAATTGTGTGTTATTCATATTTGTGTTTGGTTTAAGTTCTGTAGCTATTTGTTTTATTTGAGTTATTATTGAGTTATTATTGTTTTATTATATAAATCGTTGCTTTAATAATATTTATTTGCTCTTCTTGAATCTAGCTCATAAATAAAATGAGGTCATGCAGACAATAGCAAGAGGAAATTGCTAAAATTAGATTTGTTCATAGAACACAGACAAGCCATCCACACTGTGACTGACAAAACGACACAGTGCATGTGCATGCACGTGAATATGTGACATGCAGGCTACACTTATTGAAGCTGATGGTGAACGTGCGCTCATCTTTCCCGGTAATGTGTGCAGTGTGACCAGGTGACGTGACCTTATTTCAGTGGCTTGTTTTACAGAGTGATGCACTTGACATTAAGCCAAAGTTCTCCTTTTCGATCCCTCTGTAAAGGGTTTCACTTTCTGACCGATCCCTCTGTAAAGGTGTTGGTCAGAAAGTGAAGAGATCACCGTGGGTGCAGGACAGGTCTCAGAGACTGTCAGGCCTCCATTTTAAGTGCCGGTAATTATACCCACCACAATAATGCTTTCCTAGTGACAGGAGAGTCAGGTTTAACTCCCAGAGACCTACGCATATTTTGGCAGATTTCCCCTCCTCTTAGTTTTTAACACATAATAACTTTAGTCTGCCTTTACCTTCACCATCAACCTATTGATCATTTTTTTTAGAATACCACCAACACTTTCAAACTGTCGTTTCATTGTATTATGTGTGTGTGTTAACTGCGATGAACAAAAAAATGATTTAGTGAATTTCTTCCAATATCTGTTCCAAGGTCTTTTATTCATATTTCTGTCACTCCAAGGTCTTGGCATGAACAAAAAACAACGTCACATATCACAGAAAGCATAAAATATTTATATAATTATACATTGAAATTGCCAAACAAAACCGTGTAATTGGCAAACAACTAGAGGAACCATACAAATATAGGCGCTATCTATACATGAAATATATAGTACTCCTAAAACGTCTCTCACTCTGCTAACTCCTTTCTTGACAGAGGCAAAGTGGGAGACTCTTTGCAACTGGACTGCCTACATTCTTTATAAGATATCCCCATCTCTGTTTACTCTTACGGAGTGTCTACGAAAAGCGGATACATTTCTGCATTGGTAGATAGATGGTAAACCCCACCCCCATTTACATTACTACAAAAAACATGATGGTAACCGTCGGCTTTGTGAGAATCTTAGCTTTTAAAGTATAAGGAGTGCATTATTGCCCCGGTGACCAGGGGGTCTCTAATAATGCCCATACTGGGTGGAACCACAATGGGCTGTCATTCACTGACTTGAATGAACCCATCATAAGACTTTGCTGTGATATATAATCATTTTACCCAGTTTTGGTTTCATGAAGTCCTCCACCAACTGAGGAAACTTTGTTCAAAGTTGCTGGACTTCCACAAAGTCATATGCTCCACTTTTGTGTGCAATGGACTCAACTACCAAACACAGGCTGTTCTGATTTGTCAGTCTTTATTCTCACAAAATATGCCAAGGGGTTCACAGCCTTTTGTGCCAGTCATATACCTTTTTGCTATACGCCTGGTGAAAGCAGAACATTTTGGAGCAGTAATCCTACCTGCTTTGGGCAATATAACCAATACTTTATTGCGAGTTACACCAATTCAGTGAATTGGAGCTAAAGGTTGCAGTTCAAACATGAACTATGAGACGCTGGTTGAATAACGAGAGCTGTGTTTCTGTAGTCCTTTCACAAGTCTTCCTCTGAGAATCTGACCGTTGTCTAAACTGGCATGTCTCTGTCGGTAGTACAGAAAGTGCTGTTCCCAGCCAGCGAGACCACAGTGTCTTAGGAGCTTCCAAGATCCGACCATCTGGCTTTAGAGTCACTAAATTACCATATTTACAAACTTGGTGTTGTTGCCTTTAATCTGATTCTGATTGTCTTGCCCTACAATTGTATAATTTTAGTAGAGAAATGGCAGTTCCTGACAAGTGAAGCTTGTACCTGGTCACCCACTGTAGGGAGTTCTGAATGCTATATTGGTTCTTAAGAGTTTGCTGCTTAAAAAGCACGAATGCCAAAGTGGCCTATAAATAGTTTACACACTGTGTCTTTGTTCCACTAACAAGTATGAAAATCATATCACCCATTATCCAAAGAATTTACATAATGACCTAAATCAGGGTCACACCCTGGCCTAGAGCTTTCAGTCCTTTCTTTCTCTTACCAGAAAGCATCAAGGGAGTACGTGTTAATTAGCTTCATGTGGTGGTGTTATGTTATTGTCATGTTTCTCTCCTGACAATCCGCAGGTAACCTGGGAATGCTTACCAGCAGCTCACCGGCTGGCTTCAGGGAACATAATAATAACTTAATTATACAGTCAGGTCCAGGATTATTGGCACCCTTGATGAATATGCACAGAAAATGCTATAAACAAGTAAATCATAGAAGTAGTGTACTTCATTAAGGATTCAATGGAATCAGCCAATAATACATATATTTCCAGAAAAAAACAGAAAACAGAAAATGGTTTTACAATTATTGGCACCCCTGGTTTAATACAAACACCCCTGGTAAAGATGACACCCATGAGTCTTTTCCTATAATTTGTGATATGGTTAGAAAACATATTTTGACGGATTTTTTACCATTTCTCCATGCAGAACTTTTCAAGATCATTGATATCCTCTGGGCTTGTGCTCATGGACTGCTCTCTTCAGTTCAGACCGCAGGTTTTTGATGGGAAAGTCTGGAGACTGAAATGGCCACTGCAGAACATAGATGTTGTCACTGAACCATTTCTGTGTTGGTTTTGATGTATGCATGGAGTCATTGTCTTGCTGGAAAATCCACCTCTGACCATATCTCCGCTTCCTAGCACAGACAACTAAGTTTACTGCCAAAATGTCTTGATAATCTTGAATTCATTATGCGATTGATCTTAAATAGTGCTCCTGGACCACTGGCAGCAAAACTTCCCCAAAACATTCATATTTGACAGGACTGTAGGTATTAGGTGCTTCTCCTTTTGAATTCCCTTTTGCTGCCAAATATGTCAATGGTGTATATGGCCAAAAATTCATTTTTAGTCTCATCTGACCATAGCGCTCTCTTCCCGTCATAATTCCGATTACATTTGACTCAAATGCTTGCTTGCATGTATTGTGCTGGGTAAGTGCTTTCTTTGTGCCACCCTTCCAAAGAGGTGTTTTATTGTTCTTTTTGAGACTTTGTGACCTCAGAACGCAACTGCAATTCATAATTCATTTGTTATCTTTAGGTTATTCATGGCCTACCTTACCACCTTTCCCCATCCGTGGGGAAAATGTACACATGCGTCCTCTTTCTGGCAAGAAAACCATTCCATTCCTTATTGCCCTTACAGTGCTAAGTGGTATGCATTTATGTATTTATTTGTACCCATTACCAGACTTGAAGGTAACTTACAGCAGCATTAGCAAGAGACCTTTTGCTTTATGGTCATGGGTAACGATCATTGCCTTTTAAGAATTTTGAAGAGCCGTTGGGCAGAGGGCAAGTACAGCGTGTGGCGTGGTCCGTCCAATGAGCCCACAGTGGCACAGTATCGCATTGGACAGCACATCGATTTGCGCGTTAAAGAAGGAAAGAAGCGGTCTGCGTGCGTGGCTCCATGCTGAGTTATTGCTCAGTTGCAGTACTAAAGTTCCTCAGTTCATGAGTAACTCTCTGGCATTCAGACTGCTCTCTTAGCCACCGTAAATAATGACCTCAGGAATGGGTGGTTGGACTGGAATCGATCCTACATTTTCTTGTATGTTGAACTGGACTCATTCTGTAAAAGCTCCATCTCTCTATAACTGTCTCAGATCCTAGATTGGTCTGACTTGACTTGACCACAAGTGTGTGATTCTCGTTTTTTTTTTCTTTTTCTTCAAACAACCATGGGATTAAACAAACTAAAGCATGTAGTTAATGCAATGGTTCATGAAAACTTCTGTGTTGGTCAGGAGTAAATTTGTCAAGGAAATGAAGTGACATACATGTGGTTTAGTATAAGTGTGTGTTTGTGCTCGTGTGCGTGTGTGTGCAAATATGCTTGTGTTAGCACTGCCCATTTGGCCCGTGGGCAAAGAAGCACCCATGTGCCCTAATGTTGGTACACTAATTAGATCAGGGCTGTTTGGTAGATTACACAGGCAATGGTGTAGACACTGAAATAAGAGGCCCATTGTTCTCCGCCCAGGTCAGCCCAGAGTACACAGCGCTCCAGACAGGAGAGACAGAATTATCAGCACTGCAGACTGCTGCCCTTTCTCTCCATCTCTCCCTATCTATTCTCTCCTGCTACCTTTGTTTACCTCCCTGTCTGTCCCTCCTATTACACCTTCTTTCTTTCCCTCTCACTCATGCTCCTCTCTTTCCTGGATTATCCCTGTTTGGTGAAGTGACAGAAAGGCAGGGGTAGACGGAGCTGTGCTGTCAGAGACGTGCTCTTCAGTGGGGCAGGGCCTTTTCGCAGGTGCGCTGGCAGGTGGAGGAAACGTGAGCACGGCGCTGCATCGTGTGCTGGTGCTGCCGTGTGGCTGGGTGGATGTGATATAATCTGGACTGCTTGTTCCTGTCACTGTGGCTGATGTGTTCGGATGCTCCTGGAGGTTTTCCTGTGGGCCAGATCCCGCAGGGATTTCACTTCAGCAGTGTGTCTCCATGGGGATAATCCCCTCCCAAAGCATGAATCCCTGAGCCGCTCTGTCACTCACTCGCACTCTCTGCTCTCCCTCTCTGTCTCTCTATGTCTCTCTCTCTGTCTGTCCTCTCTTTCTCTGTCTCTCACTTTCTGTCTCTTTCTCTGTCTGTCCTCTCTTTCTCTGGCTCTCACTCTCTGTCTCACTCTCTTATTCTCTCTATCATTGAAGTGTGTTTGTGGATCATCCACGGTGTACCATTTGGACAGTGTTGTGGCACGCGGTGTCCTTGAATTACTGGTCACAAGTTTTTGGGTGAGTTGCAGAACTCAGAATAGAGTGTTTCTCACAGCTCTTGTGCACATTATTGTGGGGGCTTTCCCAAGTGCTGCTTTTTAATCAGAGTCCACAAACTCTCCCCAGTCTGGAGTCGCAGTTATAATCAAATTAACAGGCTTATGACAGTGATTCCACTGTGAAAGAACACTCCATTTACCCCAGCCCCCCCACCCTCCTCTGTTACTGAGGCCAACATGCCAGAACATGCTCTGTTCTGCGCAACCAAAGAATTCGCACCGCAGCCCGCATGAATCTGTACATCACAGAGCCAATCCGGTTCATTCGCTTTAGCAAAAGAGAGTTTGGTACGCTTGGACAGAATACACTGGGTCTGTTTTATGCTGTAACCATGCAGAAAGAAATGATTCTCTGAACAGATGGCGGGAAAGATGCCGTTATAGGTCGGAGAACAGAGGACTGGGTATTGCCTTCTGGCAGCGATTCACCCAGCCGGAAATGTCCAAGGCTCAAAATGTGCGCGCTGCTAACTAGAGCCTGCTGGTCCTTAAATCCTCACCCTCCACCTTTCTGTTTTCTGTCCCTCTCAGGGTACGAGAAGACGGAGGATGCCTCGGAGAAGACCTCCCTGGCCGATCAGGAGGACGCCAGGCTGATCTTCATCAACCAGCCCCAGTTAACCAAGTTCTGCAGCAACCGTGTCAGGTAAGGCAGTCATTCCAGGAGAGGCCCAGTGCGACCAAGCCAGATGGAGGCGTTCTCATTCGATACTGTCACCAAAGAACAAGAATATCTCACTCTTTAATGCTGCAGCTTAATCGAGCCCATGACGGCTAGATTTACTGCAAGTCCTGAAAAAAAAAAAAAAGTACTGAAATTTCACTTTGAATTGGCAAATAAAGAAAGGTCATGAAGTATAAAAATATAAGTTTTTTCTTTCAATGTGTGAGTCTAGTGCTTTTAAGAACTATAAACCAAAAAACATTTGATGATGAAAGCAGGCTTCTCAATAAATCTAGGCTGGTTCGTAAGGGACCACTGGCCCTTGTCCGATTGCTGTTCCTTGCAGTTGCTTACAGTACAGTTTTGTAGAACCTGAAGGAGTTGAACAATGAGTGTGGCTTGTCAAGTTCTCTCAGAAATTCCCTTCAGATGTGTAGAGCACAGCACAGCCCCCTTGGGCTAGCAGCACAGGGGGCGTTGTCGCATTGCGGTGCCTTGCCGCATGACACCCCCCTTGTTCCTGCTCTTTTCACACCATCAGCAGAGCTGGGAGGAACCCCCCCCCCCCCTTTAGAGATCCACTGAGGGGCCCGCAAAGTTCACAACACTGCGGCAACTTTTGAATTACACCACACTACAGAATGTCACAAGTTCAATTCCCATGTTGCCATTGGACCCTTGGGTGCAGGCATCCCGCTGTGTGAATACATAATGCCACAGCTCGGAGCTGTGTGGACTTCACACCAACCACAGTTTCCTCTTCACCCAACTCGAAGACTCTAGTTATCTCAGGGTCTTTATTTTAGCTACTTGTAGTCATCTACTTGGCTGTAGCGTAGCGGTTAAGGTCTTTGACTGGGACCTGGAAGGTTGGAGGCCACAGTGCAGCCTACATTGGTCCAGGGGGGATTGGCCCCTGCTTAGTCTAATCAGTCCTGAGTATCAGAAGGCTCAGCTTGTTTTGGTTTTTTTTCTGCATAATAGATACTTAAGTGGTAAATAATAGTAATTGGACCACCCCTTTTGTAGTCCAATAAACAGCTAAGAGTTTTATGCAAATTATTATTAGCATTTTTAATTTAAAAAGAAATATTGCCTGGCAGGATGGTAAAAGATAAAAAAGGTGGTGTTTTTTTTGGATTTCATTGGTCAGTTGCTGACTTAACAACCCTCCTCCAGATGGTCTTGCAAAAGTTTCCAAGTTTTAGTTGCTAAGCCTGCTAGCTGCAGTAAAAGCACCGGCCAGCCAAAGAAATCTGTTCAGTGAGTAATTCCCGCACTGCTGGCCATTGACATCAGCTAGATGCTTTTTTATCACACTAATTCTGAAGACACATAGCTGTAAGGAGGTGATGTGGTGCAGTATACTTACCATTGATGTGGCAGTGACTAGGTGATGTATAACATCAACAGACCCCTGCTGTGTTTGACAGCTGGGGACAACTGGCAGGCAATGGCTTGCTCATGGTATTCTGTAAGTAAGCTTGAACAGAATTGTTGGTGTTTTATGCCATCACACAACTAACACTGGTTAGGTACAGTATACTGATTTCAAGCAGAATCATTTACTGCATGTAGACTATCAAAGTACAAAAATGTAGGGTCTACAACAATTTTACGTGTGCTGGCTCAAAATGGCTGACAAGTCTCACCTCGGTAGTGGTGGTAATAATAACGAACAATGATAATACAGGGGCAGCCTGTAGTCTAGCAGCTAAGGTACTGTACATGACAGGGACCCAGAATGTTGTTGGTTCACCGGTGTAGCCACGATAAGGTCTGGGCCCTTGAGCAAGGCCCTTAACCCCACATTGCTCCAGGGGGGTTGTCTCCTGCTTAGTCTAATCAACTGTAAGCTAAATTACAAATTCTTTTTTTGTTTAATAATATTACCCGCAAGAGGATAATATTGTTGTTTTATCAATGTGTATTCTCTCGCAGCTTTCATTAGGTCACTTCTTTTTTTGCTATAAATTACAGCTCTAATATGCTGTATTCATTGTACCATTTCCATAAGGCATAATATGCTATTTTTACACATCTACATTGTTCCGCTGTGTGTCCTTTTACTTTCATGCCTGGCCTGGAGACTGGAGTCCTCATCTATTTTACATTTTACGTCATATGTGTGTTCAGTACACACTCTGAAAATGCATTTAAAACCATCTCCGCTGTATAAGATGCTTTTTTCCCCTTTTATGGGATCATAAGCCTTGCGCATTAAGCCTTGTTTCTGGAACCAGGATAAGCCATTCTGTCAAACCTCAGACACAGACAGGTGCAGGTTTAAGCATTCTGGAGATATTTTCAAATTTGTGTGAGTTTTTCTGTGAGTTTCTTTATCAGTTTATGGAGTCAATCCCTCAGCTCAACCATACACGGTTTATTGTGAATGAGTAAAGAAGCGTTTCCTTTTCCTCCATGTAAGACAGGATTAGGGGGACTTAACATGGCTGTCTCAGAAACCAAAGGGATTTCTGCTGGGTCGTTACAGTCTGTCCTGATTACAGTCCCAGTTTAAATATTAATGGGGTCAGAGGAGGTGACGTGCGTTCTCAAATTGTCACCGGCCACACTGTGGAAGCCAGCTCCAGACAGAGAGCCAGCCTCTTTGGGTTCAGTACATGTAGCACTTTGAATGTGAGGTTACTGAGTGCAGTACAGCACATTTAGATACAGAATGTCAAATTTCAGTTTTAGAGTGGTAAACCCTGTCATTATATCTTAGGTATGTATTCATTTGAAGCTTAAATGTACCTTGTGTTGCTTTATCCATCAATACCGCAGGCACAAAGCTAGTTGGTCCACTCGCCTGTTTTTAAAAGACTGGCTTTCTTTGAGCCTGCATAGAAATTGTAATTGGCATATTCTAATTAAAATTATTCATTTGTTCAGCGAGTCAAAGTGAAGAATCTTTT
The DNA here is from genome assembly GCF_963514075.1 of Conger conger. NCBI lineage: Eukaryota > Metazoa > Chordata > Actinopteri > Anguilliformes > Congridae > Conger > Conger conger. Next base: position 32,367,533 of record NC_083765.1, on the reverse strand, counting down.
CCTGGTCTGCGGGCCACAAACACAAAATGAAAGGCGCCGCTTGCTTAATTGTTATTGAGGGACCATGAAAGAAGGCCTTTGTCTTTGAAAGTGTGCACGCCAAATACATTTAGCAAAGTGTGGCAGAGGGAGAAGGAGGCTGCGACAAAATAGATTTTGTGATGTGAAAAAAGAGAGATGGAGGGAGGGAGAGATAGGTGTAGAGAGCAAGAAAAGGAGGGATGCAGTGAGGGAGAAAGGGCAGGGAGGGAATAAGAAGGAGAGAAGACAGATGGAGGGATAGTGAGGGAGTCAAGGAGATGGAGGCAATTGGGGTGGGGCGGTGGAGAGAAAGCATAAGCAAATGGGGAAAGAAAGGTAAAGAAATGATGGATATCATTTTGTCTAAGTGTCCAGATGTTACACATTACCATGCTCATGGTTTAGTGCACAAGAACATCACAGGCTGCTAGGTACCGCAGATTATCACTGAGCCATAGCCACATTTGAGCTATGAACTCATTCATCGCTTTTACAGAGCAAGGTGTTCTGCAGTGCTGGTCTGTTTACCATATTGAACCGAATCCAAGTTGTTCAATCACCGGTCTTCTATTGAGGAGAGGCGCCATCTCTCTCTTCCTCCCCCTCTCCCCTAAGACTCTTTCCTCTCTCTCGCCCCCTCTCTTGTTTTTTAATGATAATGTGTGCGTGCACTGTTTTCACCCTTGTTTCTCCTGTAAGGGAGCCTGCACATTATTTTTTTCCCCGGGTGCCTGCATGAATGAGCGTGTGCCTTCATTGATGCTTTTGTGAGCTGTGCCATGGTGCAGAGAGAAATGATGGAGAGTTTCTCTCAGTCAGAGTGTCTCTGCTCATATGCCCCTCTGATGTGTGTGTTTGTGTGTGTGTGTGTGTGTGTGTCTCTCTCTCTCTCTCTTACTAAGCACACACATCTTTCAGTGTCTGTGTACATATCCCTCCCAATGTGGAAAGCGTGTCTAGCTGCCTGCTTTGCACGTATCTGTCATTGTCTTTGTTGTGAGTATGAGTGCAGCTGTCTGTGCTGTGAGTGGGTCTCTGCTGTCAGAGATGTATTTTTGTGTTTGCTTTCTCTGAAGCAAGTTTGCATATGTGTGCTAAATGGTTGAAGGACTGCATTTATATAGCTTTACAATGAATGGCTCTCATTCACACACACTTGGGTGCCATGCCAGTCCCTGACCAGCTTGTCAGAAGCTATTGGTGGTTAGGTGTCTTGCTCAGGGACACTTTGATACACCAGTGGGGGATTGAACCAGAAACATTTCGACTGCCAGACAACCGCGCTTACCTCCTGAGCTAATGTCGATCACAGGCACGCAAGCACACACTCATACAGATACACACATATACATGATCACAAATACACCAGCAAACACACTCCATCACACAGATACAGACAGTCACAGAACACTACAACACACACTCCATCAGACTGATATACATGCAGAATACACCAACATACCCGCTATCACTGAGATATGCTTGCTCGCGCGCACACACACACAGACACACACACACAATCCCACTTGTATAGTGTGTGTGTGTGTGTGTGTCTCCAGAAAGTTTTTGCATCTTGGTTGTATATGTGAGCAAGTCTGCATATTTTTCTGTTGTAGTGTTTGTGTGTGTGTATGTATTTGTGTGTATCTCTGTTTGGTGTACTTGTTTTTGTGTATTTCTGTTTGGACGTCCATGTGGGATTGTATGTCTGCATGAACACTGAAAGTGTGTGTGCTGGTATATTCCTGGGATTATGTGTGTCTGTGTGATGGAGTGTGTGTTGGAGTGTTCTGTGACTGTATCTGTGTGACGGAGTGTGTGTGCAAGTGTCTCTGATCTTGTGTGTGGGTATCTGTGTGATGGAGTGTGTGTTCTGCTGTATTCCTGTGATCATGTGTATTTGAGTAATGGAGTGAGTCTGGCGGCACGGATGGTGCAGTGGGTAGCGCTGCCGCCTCACAGCAAGGAGGTCCTGGGTTCGAATCCCCGTCGGCCGGGGCCTCTCATGTGTCCCCGTGTCTGCGTGGGTTTCCTCCGGGTACTCCGGTTTCCTCCCACAGTCCAAAGACATGCACGTTGGAGAGTCTAAATTGCCCGTAGGTATGAGTGTGTGAGTGAATGGTGTGTGTGCCCTGAGATAGACTGGCGACCTGTCCAGGGTGTATTCCTGCCTTTCGCCCAATGTATGCTGGGATAGGCTCCAGCCCCCCTGCGACCCTGATCAGGATAAGCGGGTTCAGATAATGGATGGAGTGAGTCTGTCAGTGTTTTCCTGTGATTGTATCTGTGTGCTGGAGTGTGTGTTCTGCTGTATTCCTGTGATCATGTGTATTTGAGTAATGGAGTGAGTCTGTCAGTGTTTTCCTGTGGGTGTGGGTGTGTGTGTGTGTGTGTGTGTGTGTGTGTGTGTGTGTGTGTGTGTGTGTGTGTGTGTGTGTGTGTGTGTGTGTGTGTGTGTGTGTGTGTGTGTGTGTGTGTGTGTGTGTGTGTGTGTGTGTGTGTGTGTGTGTGTGTGTGTATCTGTCTGTGTGATTGAGTGTGTCTGTCAGTCTCTCTGCCCCGGCCCCTGTCAGTGGAGTGACCCTCTGCTGGTCTGTGTCCATTTGTTCTCCCTGGATGGGGTCTAAAGTAAGCAGGCCTGGTCTGCATCATCATATATTCCCTCCAAAGTGGCTGTGCTGCTTGGCTTTAATGCAGCGATAAATCAGAGCCAAGGGCAGGCTGCAGACCCACCGCCATAGCTAATATCACCCCGTCGCACTTAACTGCCCCTCTCTCAAATTATTCTTTATATACACTCACCGAGCACTTTATTAGGAACACCTACACCTACTTATTCATGCGATTGTCTAATCAGTGCAGTGCAATGCATCAGATCATGCCGATACAGGTCAGGAGCTTTAGTTAATGTTCACATCAACCATTAGAATGGGGGAAAAAATGTGATGGAAGTGACTTTGACTGTGGAATGATTGTTGGTGGAGTGGTTTATCTCAGGAACTGCTGATCTCCTGGAATTGTCATGCACGACAGTCTGAGTTTGCAGAGAATGGTGCAAAAAACATAAAATATCCAGAGAGCAGCAGTTCTGCGGGAAGAACGCCTTGCTAATGAGAGAGGTCCAAGGAGTATGGCCAGACTGGTCAAAGCGGACAGGAAGGTGACAGTAATGCAAATAACCACACATTACGACTGTGGTATGCAGAAGACCATCTCTGAACACACAACGTGTCAAACCTCTAAGTGGATAGGCAACAGCAGCAGAAGTCTGAAAAATAAGTCATAAATACCTAATAAAGTGCTTACCCCTTTCTCAATTACAATTTATGAAAATAAATGTGTATACTCCAGTGGGGTTTCCATATAACCGTTATGCAAATTTAGAATTTGCACATTGTAGACCTGAATGGAATTGAAATACTGAAATATTGTGAATAGCTATGCAACCTGGACTAAATCGAATTTCATGTGGAGAATCTCCATTCAAAATAGAATTCAGTCTAGACGAGGCTTAATCTTCGTCTACGTTATACATTTAAAACTAAAACATCTTTCTGGAGCGGCAGTTACCCCTGCAGTCCATGGTGTTTTCACGTAATTCCTGAAAAGCAAACGGAGCGATCTTAGGCGTGAATTCTGCATTAAATCCAGACACTGGCATTTTCCTGCAGTGCTGTTTAAGGGCAGGTGGAGTAGGTCATTCTAAAGGTTAGTGAATGTATGAGTGGACCGGGCATAAGCCTGGCATTATGGTGAAATAAATTATTTTTAGAGTCTCTGTCTGTTGTGTCCCCCTGCTCTGCCACCGTTCACTGTAGTTAGACTGACAGGAGTGCGTGAACTTTAATGCATTAATACTTGCGTCCTTGAAATGTATTTGTACAGCATGAGAACAGCTCTGGAGAAAATAAGCTGACTGCACAGGGGATGACATTTTTCAAAAAAATAACATGAAAATTGTGTAACCTCTGAATGGTACTTCTTTGTATATCAGTCACTCTCTGCAACATTATTCACGGTAAAATAACTTCAGACAAAAAGATGAATAAAGTATAAAATCCATTGAATATCACAGTGAATCTGGCTGAAAATCAGGCAGTTAGTATGAGTAAATATTCAGTTAATTAACTTTTGTGTGACAAGTAAACCCATGATTTGTGTTATGAAGGCTTTTAATATCCATTTATTATTATACTTTACTAATTGTGTTTACTCGCGTGTTATTACCACTTTGTTCATTTGTAATAAAGTAAACTTTGTTGGTAGTTTCCACGTGAATACTAATGTCTGTTTCTCTCTCCTGTTTCTCTTCAGCACTGCAAAGTACAATTTCCTCACGTTCCTGCCGAGATTCCTCTATTCTCAGTTCAGGAGGGCAGCCAACTCCTTCTTCCTTTTCATCGCCCTCCTACAGGTAGGGCGGACTCTAGAGGGTACATTTCATTACAGTTGTTTAGCTGACGCTTTTATCCAAAACAACTTACAGTTGATTTGACTAAGCAGGGGGCAATCCCTCCTGGAACAATTTTGGGGGCCTAGCACAAGGGAAGATCTTATTGTGACTACACTGGGTCTTGAACCACCAACCTTCCAGGTTCCAGTCACATGAAAGGGAGGCCTTCTGCACAGTGAATGTGGCACTACACTAGCCATGTACTATTCAAGCACTTTCCAAGTCTAAAAATAAAACATAACAATGTAGTCCCCCTGCTCAGGTCAGGCCTGGAAACCAGAGCTTGCTTTGAGGCACAGGCCTGTGTGCACTACACTGAACCCCGTAGTGAAACAAAAAGGGCCCTTTAAATATGCAACAGTCTGACAAGGCTGACCCGGTAACTAGGCAACATGGAAGGGGCCATTTTGATCTGGTCTTTTGATCTGCACAAACCAATAAGAGTCTGCGGTTGCATCCTGTCAGTGTTAAAGCACTGAACGCTTGTTGGAATATGGCTAAATAATGGGTAAAGTGTAGGCCATGCATCTTGAGTGGTTGAACTGCAACCCTAGCTTGTATAACAGAAGGAAATACAGTCAGATATCACTTAGCACAGCTGCAGCCTTTGGAAATATTAAACTTAATTTACATGAGGTTGTCATGCTGAATCAATTGGCAGTATTCTGTTTGTATCCTAAGAATGAATGGACAAAACATGAGGGGATTCGATTCCCGTTAACATTTTTAAAAGCTCTCTTGTCCTTTATGGTAATGCAGCTAATGGTTGAGAAACATGATGGAAGGCAAGCTTGTCACCTCAAACTCTCTGTTGGAAGCTTTGCACAGTGTGCACACTGAGGTTTCTGCTGTGGGTCATACTGTGTAGGGAGGGGTCATTCCCAGATTAGAATTCAGTTCGCTTCAGATTCCTTTTGAATGCACCGATTTGACATCCAGTGCCTTAATCTAAAAGCGAGAATGTCATTTTAAGTGTACCACGTATTCTTTCAAAGAAAAGAAACCAGGTCAAAGCTCAGCAGAGTGGAGACTGCCCATTCCACATGCCCAAGGTGTAATCTGCCATCTTTTCATTTTTATTTATTTTTTAATGAAAGGATCCTGGCAGGTGCTTGATTGCTATTGTTGTGTAAAGCCTGAAGTTTTGTGCAAAGCCCTACTGGCATCGTGCAAGCTTAGTGAAATTTTTATTTGCTGCTTTAGCATATTCCACATCTATTGTATTTTTTTTTTTGTTGAATTTGTAATTAACCAGGCACTCCCACTGAGATGGAATTTGTTTTACAAAGAAGACCTGGCCAAGCGGCTGCTCAGTATGCACAAAACACACATAATAATAGACAACAATGATGGCAAAAAAAACAAACAATACCCATGATTTAAAAATGATTACATACACATCCCACGGTGCTTCTTGGCTTCTTGATTTTAATTTGCTCAGTGAAATGTAGCTCTCGACAGGGTTATTCCAGGACCAAGGACCCAGGATGTTGAAAGCTTTCTCTCCCTAACTTAGTCCTTGATACCTCCAGTGGGAATGGCGGATGGGGGTCCACTCAATTGAAGCCTTCATTTCATTCAAGTACATTGTCCTCTGCTGTTCGAATTTCAGAATTGACCTCTTCCCCATCCCCCCCCCCCCCCCCCACCCCCCACCCATAGCAAATTCCGGACGTTTCCCCGACGGGACGATGGACCACCCTGGTGCCCCTGCTGTTCATCCTGGTGGTTGCGGCCGTGAAGGAGTTCATAGAAGACCTGGTGAGGAACCCAACGCAAAAGACACAAACGCAAACCCCACCAGCATACCACGTCATATTGTTCTTCATTCATTCATTCATTCATTCATTATCCTAACCCGCTTATCCTGAACAGGGTCGCAGGGGGGCTGGAGCCTATCCCAGCATACATTGGGCGAAAGGCAGGAATACACCCTGGACAGGTCGCCAGTCCATCGCAGGGCATGCATACCATTCACTCACACACTCATACCTATGGGCAATTTAGCCTAACCTGCATGTCTTTGGACTGTGGGAGGAAACCGGAGTACCCGGAGGAAACCCATGCAAACACAGGGAGAACATGCAAACTCCGCACAGAGAGGCCCTGGCCGATGGGGATTCGAACCCAGGACCTCCTTGCTGTGAGGCGGCAGTGCTACCCACTGCACCATCCGTGCCTCCCCATATTGTTCTTACGAAACCCAAATTTCTAAAAGCATTCTGTCTCATCTGTGAGTCAGTTTTTACTTAACTGAGTTGGACTGGGGTTCAAGCTGCCTGGCTACGTAAAGCCATGTACAGCCAAGCTGGGTGCTTTTCAGTAATTAACAGCCAAAGCAGTTGGTAGTCTGACTGTCTTTATTTGAACATTATGCTAATCATGCATTCAGCTTCTTCATTGAAGTGCTCTGAAGGAGTCGTCCGGAAATGATTAAAGGGAAGATCTTGCGACGGCTGCGGACCAACTTTATTTAACAGCATCCTGAATTTTTTAGTCATTTTTAATTGAAGTGTCAGCCACGCGTATGAGATGTGTGAATAATTTAAGGAAATTGAGCTGGCTGTCCCGGCGTAGCGGACTTCCTCTGGTGACGTCCCTCTGAGCATCCCTGCGTAGGCCCATGTTATTTATAAATTGGATTTAGACGGAGGGTGGTGAAGTTTACCCCCTCTGTGTCTCAGACCGGCGCGCAGTTGAGCCGGACATTTTCCTGGGCTGCGTGCGGTGGGCGTGTGGGCCGCCATTCCTGCACCGGCGCCTGTCAGTCCCAGTTAAAAGCACCTGTCAGTGGGAGCCCATGGGCCCACGGTGGAGCGATAAGCGGGTTGGATGTGACGGGTGGAGGCGACAGCCGAGTGGACAGCCAGCCGTCCAGTTAGCACCCGCTCGCTCGAGCGCTGCCGCAGCATCGAGAAGATTGATGGGACTCTTGATGAATGTATTGGGACCCCCTCCCTCTGTGGGCTGTTTCTCTAGCCTGTGTGCTGTTATTCAGCTGGATCACCGTTAGCATGCGGCACGAGGGTGGCTGAGTGGAGGCTCCCGCAGGTTTCTGCCAGTCCTGCATGTGACACGCTGACCGCAGAATAGGCTTCCAGCGAGTTTGGGAGCCCTCCCCAAAATCATTAATCACAGGGCTCTCTTATTGCTCTGAGCACACTAATTTCTCAGAGAGAGAGAGAGAGACGGGGGGAGGGGGGGAGGGGGGGAGGGGGGGAGACGGGGAGAGAGAGAGAGTGAGACCCTGAGAGATAGTCCTCTTTTTGTACACAAACTGCCACACTCGCACATACATGTGCTCACATACACATACACACACACACACACACACACACACACAGAGCCGTGTTTGCTCACACACAGGAGAGCCGGGGCATAAATCTCAGGCAGTCCAGATCAGTCACTTCCCCACACTCCTGCCTCCTCACCCTGGCCTGAGGGGAGAGCGCACGCTAATGTTCCCGAAGACGGCCTTGACTTTCATCCACAGGTCACATAGCATCGCATTAGACGCGGCCTTCGCTCGTATCGGCAGAGACAGGAGTGCAACTGTTGCTGCAGTTATGGCGAAAGATGGAGATTCTTGCCCGAAAGCACTACATTAATGTCAAACCGCAGGGAACCGAAGTCCCGTCTGTGCGGCACAAAGAATGCAAGCCGGTTAGACCTGCGTCCACCTTTAGGAGAAAAGGGCAAAAATGAGCTGTGTTATGTGACTGTGAAATCTCTGTGCCACTATGTTGTTATATCTGCACCATCCCACCCTCGTGTTTAATTGTATTTTAATTTGCTCAGTTTCCCCTCAGACTTTCTAACACTCCGGTTGCAGATGGCGTGCAGCAGGGTCCATCGTGGTCTGCCATGTACTTGAACTCTATTGGCACCATGTAGTTCTGCGGTGTGAGACGCGCGTCTCCTCCTCACCTCTGATGAACAGCCAGCCTGGCGCTTTTCAGGGGCCCCCTGCATGCGGATATCATTGAGCGGGCAGGGGCCGGGGGATGTGCCGAGGACCTCGTTATCCTGGTGAAGGTTACCCTCCCGGCCCTGTGGAGCACGTGGGGCAAGATTCTGGAAGACAGCGTCTGCTCTGAATTTTGAGTTTCTGTTTATTAATAGCACCTTTGCACAAGTGGAACATATGTAAATAGATTTACAGTTAGCACAAACCGAAATGATGGATAATTCTTCTCTCTCATAGCAAGTCGCACACAGTTCAGGGTCTATGACTGAGGTGAAAATGTCCTTGTCCGAGTTTTCTACCTCGGAGCACCGTTTTCAGCAGAGGAGGAAAATCCGGGTTTGAATAGCATAATTCTTAAGGCAGGAGGTAGAGTAGGGCTAGTGAAATCAGCTGGCTGAGTTCATATGTGGAACAAAGACGTGGCAGGGCTTTTAGTTTCTGACCCCTGGACATTCCATCCAGTACAGCACTGAGAAATACTCAGCATTCCAACCTCCATGTAGTGCCACTATACACAAACACTGTCTTGTGTAACAGGTGAGGTCACCTGCATCGCTCCGGTTCGCCTTTCCCTTCCTCTTAACGTTCGTGTTAGCCTGGGTCAGGGTCCTCAATCCACCCCTTCCCAGAATACACTGCAGCACCCCATTCTATCGCGATCATCTCCTCGTTTACTCCTGCATCGTCCTGATTAAAAAAGTTCATCTTTTTCCGCCCCTCCCAGGAGAGGGTGGCGGGAGGGCGGTGAGAGAAGCTCTCCTGGCCCTGCCTCTCGTGCGTCTGGTGATTGATGTGTTCTTGCACACGGGCTCTCTCACAGTTTTTCTCCCCTCCTGAAAAAGGCCAGCGTCGCAGGAAAAGGTGAAGCTCTGTTGCGCTCAGCTGTCCCTGCATTAATGACTGCATTGCTCCGGTCGTTTGTCATCTTCCGTTCAGAGAAAGACAGGCTCCCCGCAGGGGTTCTTCTCGTCGGGGTTCGGGGGAGGAGAGGAGATCTCTGCGGAACGGCGGAGGGAGACCTCGCGGGGAGGGGGGAGGGGGTTACCATGGTAACCTGTGACATATTCCGAGCTCGGAGAGGGGTGAGGGCCGCAGCTCGGCGCAGCTCACTGAACGTACTCAAATTTTCCCCAGGTGCTCATCAACCAGAAGAGAAGGGGCTTGTGATCACCCTTGAACAGCAGAGTCCCAGGACCTTTGTAGACTAAACCTTCAACCCCCTGTTGCCAAATGAGCTAGGAGTACAAGGATTTATAGCACCGTACTGCACTGGTACTGTAGGGAATGTGTTTAGGGAAGGATGACCTAAACTGTTGAGGGATGGGGGACTAGATACTGACAAGCCCAGGCGTAACTCTATGGTCCAAAACTGTCACTGGTTTAGTGACAGCAGGGCTAGGGCTGACTCAGTTGTCCAAACTGTCACTGGTTTAGTGACAGCAAGCCCAGGGCTGAGTCTATGCTCCAGACTGTCACTGGTTTAGTGACAGCAAGCCCAGTGCTGACTCTGCTGTCCAAACTGTCCCTGGTTTAGTGACAGCAGGGCAAGGGCTCACTCTGTTGTCCATACTGTCACTGGTTTAGTGACAGCAGGGCAAGGGCTCACTCTGTTGTCCATACTGTTACTGGTTTAGTGACAGCAGGGCAAGGGCTCACTCTGTTGTCCATACTGTTACTGGTTTAGTGACAGCAGGGCAAGGGCTCACTCTGTTGTCCATACTGTTACTGGTTTAGTGGCAGCAGGGCAAGGGCTCACTCTGTTGTCCATACTGTTACTGGTTTAGTGACAGCAGGGCAAGGGCTCACTCTGTTGTCCATACTGTTACTCGTTTAGTGACAGCAGGGCAAGGGCTCACTCTGTTGTCCATACTGTTACTGGTTTAGTGACAGCAGGGCAAGGGCTCACTCTGTTGTCCATACTGTTACTGGTTTAGTTTCTGACCTGCCATCCTCCTCTACACGGACTCTTCCCCCTGGCTTCCCCTCATAATAGCCCTTCTGTCCACCACAAACATGCCCCGGCCTGTGTTTTATCGCTCTTTTAATTTAGCAGACGTTCAGGGCCACGAGGCTGGAGGCATGATTCATACAGCGTTCGTAAACGTTTTCCGTGAGGAGCCAAGGGCCTTGCTCTCCTGGAAGCAGTCACTTCAAACATATCATCGCCTTTTGCCGCCTCGCCCATGACACGCTTTTCTCCACGCCTAATAGCGATATCAGCGTGAGTGATAACCGTCGACACATTGCGAGTCACATAAAAAAATGAAAAATATCACTTTTAAAAAGCTATTATGGACTTGTGGGAGGCAGTTATAAAACAGAATGCATGCCTCTGTTTGATGAAAATGTGTCAGTCTGCTTTTCAAAGTGGTTGTAAATGGCTTGTTCAGACTTTTTAATTAAAGGTAGTCCTTGGGGAAATGTTTGTTTTCCGGCTGTGAGCTGGCTCTCCCAACATTTCGGCCAAATAATGCCCTTTTTTAATTCAATAGAAGAATTACGCCATTTACTCCAGCAAGCACATATGTTTTTTCAATGAAAGCATGTGCTAATAATGACGATCTTTCATTATAATCATGATTCATGATAATTTATATTACTGTTGTATGGATTGTACTGTATTCTGCTGTGTTTTAAGCTGTGTGATTTACAAAAATAATTCTGGTCCTGCGTCATTGCTATCTCAGTGGGACCTAGATAAATAAACACATTAATCGTAGTTGTACATAGGGTTTTTTCCACAATATTTTTATATGTCAATAGTTTTCATGACCATTGTAGCACCTCTTTCGTGTTTGTGAGGTATAATTGCCTTGTAATTGTAATTGTACGTAATGTTTGAAACGGTGCATTGTTCGTTCACTGTAAGTGAGCTCTTTGTCTGCATTGGCATGAAAAGGCTCCAAAGTTTTAACGTGTTAGCCTTCTGAGAAAGCGAGCCGGTCTGGGGAGACGTAGGCCTTTTCTCGTACCTGAGCCTAGTCTTTGCGAGGTACACGCAATGAAACCCCTGGGATCGAGCGGTGACATGCGCTGCACTCTGTAGCGTCGTGTTTCCCGGCGGGATTGAAGTGCGACACACGTCTCCCCTCCTCCGCTGTTCGCCGCTGCAGAAGCTCTGACCGTCAGCCGCCGCCAAAGAGCTGGCGCAGACGGCATCTGCTGCTCTGTGTTTCTGGAAGAGGTCCAGCGTCAATCTCCACCAGGGTCAGCTTGCACCCCTCCCATCCTCAGCTGTTTGGAATTTAGCTAATTCAATTTGATTCAGGTTTATTTGTGTAGTGCTTTTTACAGAAGACTGTCACTAATACCCTTTACAGAGTAACTGAAAAGAAGGCCAAAAAATTTAAAGGGCGAACCCAAGGCCTGAACCGCCAAATTGCAAGCGGTATAGAGGAGCCTAAAGGTAGGATCGAGGCATGACCATGAATCAGAGGGGGGCAGGAATTGAGCAACCTCAGGGCGAGGGACAGGGCTGGAGTGATGAACTTCATGAACAGTTCTGAATTTGGGAAGGTGAGCGTATTTACAAGGGGGGATTGTGCCGCTTTACTTTCCTACGGGAACTGTCTTGGCCTCGATGTGCTTATGTGTCACCATCGTTTGGCTTAGCGGAAGCCACGATCCTGCGCTAGCACTTTTACATGCGTGTACTGTCCATCCATCATTATCTGTGCCCCATTAACTGAAGCGCATGTCATCTGTATACATCATTTTAAAGCTTGAGCTGTGTACTGTCATAAACAATAAAGACCTAGGTTTTCAAGAGCCAGTCACATTTACAGTTGTACCAGCCAGTGTTTATTCTGAGTGGGGTAGCCTCAGGTCCAGCATTCTAATTGAGAGATCCTTGAATTTGTTTGAAAGAAACTGTATTAATGTGTGTGGCCTGGCCTTGTGGGGATGTTCCACTGGCTTCATTGTGTGGAAGTTCTGCAGGAGGGACTATGTTTCCTTCCTTGCCTGGGGAGTCCTCCACTCCACAGAGAGGAGAGGCCCACTGGGTCAGGTGATCGGTACCGCCGATCAAATGCGCGGATGCTTGCAGTTCCACTGTGACTAGAGGAAATGGAACAACAGAGCGGAGGGAAGAAAGCCGGGTTTTAATGGTGGGGAGGGGAGTGCATGGTTTAACAGTCACTGAGTCATTCCTGTGAGGGGGGGTGCTGGGTTCCCTCGCCTCGTAGACTTAGGCGCTTCTGTGCACCCGCCTGCGGCGGAGGTTTACCCTCGAGGCTCCGGTCGGATGCGTTCACGGTCCTAATCACTGTGGCAGGGGAAATCCACAGCGAGGAGGATTCCTGGGTCCCCTCCTCCTCCTCCTCCTCCTCCTCCTCCACCGCTGTGTTGGATGAGTCATCCTGCATCCCAAGCGTAACACCCTCAGGACTTCTTCCCACTGGGTGACCCCGTCTCCACTCCGTTTCGTCTTCACTTTGTCTCTTCCCCTCCCCTCGTGGGTTCCCGGGGAGGTTTTCCCTTTCAATGGTGAAATGGCTCGCAGGTCTGTATCGGCGTAGAAATAAACTAAAGAAAAACATTCTGTCCATTATTGGTTATCTGTGTTTCGGTAACGGGCAGGCTCGTTATTGAACCGCAGTCACTACACAATCAGGCGCTCACAAACAGCCCCAGGTGCATCTATTGTGATTAATAATTATTGGCTGGCGGATGTTGAGTGCTGCAGCATGCACGCAGAATCGAGTCGTCGCTAACGAGGGCTGGAGGAACGCACAGTGAGGGCGGCGCTTTCCTAACTGCTGTGGAATTCTCTTCCGTTGAATAGGCTGCTTTGTGTGGAGCGAGAGCATCTCCCATGGTTCTCATATAATTCCCAGAAGTGTGCGTCATCAGTGCTCCAGTAAATAAGGGAGGTTCGTGTGGAAGTCGCCCTGTTTGGTTCACACTCTGTGCGTATGTGTTCAGAACACGGGAAGTTTTTTCCTGAGCCGGCCTGGTAATGAGCTCGGTTTCTTGTGCACACTGACCCTGGATCGGGGGAAACCGAGCTGGAGATATCCAGAGGGCGGTTTGCTTTTCCGCGTAATCCCGGTGCGAGTAGACGCACCCGAGATCAGAGAAGGAGCGCGTCTCAGGCCCATTCGCCGGGGTAACGAGCGGACGGATTGCGCGGGAAGTTATTTCTGACCTGCTCAATTAAGGGGGGATCAAAGCCAGCGTGTAAACAGAGAGAGGGGCGATCGTGTACACACCCGACACGCTTCCGTTCCCCAGCCTTAGCAGTTGACCTGGGGAGTTCTCTCTTCCCTCCCCTCCCGTCCCTCAGTGGGGTGAGCAGCTGAGTTTACATTTGATTGGCTGGTTCCTGACACATGATGTCTCTCTATCTGTGAAGGCGGTATTTTCCTGACACTACTTCTTTGGCACAAGATGCTTTTCAGAAAGCGCCAAATATTTTCCACATTCCTGTGTGTGGATATAAGATATGATTGAATATTGTATGAATAAGATGTATTTTACTTTGGTGTAAAGAAAGGAGATACCTTGTTAAAATATTCATCGTTATTATTTGTTATTCTGTCTGTCGTAGGAGGTATGTTGACATTGTGCAGATTTAGACTTGGACGTCAGTCACAATTTTTGATGCATCTGAAATATATATATTTTTTGTCAATGGCTCTAAAAAAATGGCTCTAGAGTATTTTGCCCCCAAACACATTCTCATTCTGCTGTGCAGCATGAAAGTGCATATCTGTTGGCTGGAGACCAACTGTAGAAGGAAGAGTGTAACCGTTGCCTGTTTCTTTTTCCTAGAAACGGCATAATGCAGACGGCGTCGTAAACAAGAAGGAAACGCAAGGTATGGTCTACCTGCAACTTCTATAACAGAGAAACAAATTAATTTACACAATACAGCACCTCCACAAGGCAAAAATAACAGCAGTATGCAATGTTTAGACGGCAGCATAATAAAGTAAATCAAAGAAATACCTCATAAAGTGCTCACTGAGTGTACATGTTTACCATGCATCGATTTGTCAGGTTTAATTGATGCCTTAAGCTTAAGCTTAAATATTTGGCCGAGATACAACACTAATCCACATTGTGTTGTTTTGCCTTGGTAATGTCCCTCATCGCTTTAAGATGATTTATTTATGAGCCTCCATCACAAAAAAAGCCTGTGTCTCCTTTCTTCTTCTGCTTCTCACAGTGCTGAGGAACGGGGCCTGGGAGATTGTGCACTGGGAGAAGGTATGTAGCCTGGGCTTATGCCGTGTGAAGAGGGGGCCGATGGGCCGGTGGGGTGGGAGTGGGATCCGGTAGTACTGCGATATTCATCAGCAGCCCTATAAATTATGCAGCTTTGCATTTGCGGACCTTTTCCAGGCTCTGACGTAACTAGCCATGTATTATTAAGGGCAATTATCCCAGTCTGTTTTGCAGAAATAGAGCACCGGGCAGGTGTCGTTTTGTTTCCCTCCCTGCACACATCGCACCTCCACCACCTATATCTGCTTATTAAGAAGAGAAGAAGAGATCTCTCGTTCTGTTTGCTGTAGGTGCGCAGAGAGCATCTGCGTCAGCCTGTAATTAAATCCAACGATTCGCCGTCCGCAGAAACCGCCGGCGACACTGGGGAACAGAAAGCAGCTTTTGTCTGTGAATTTCTTTTTTTTTTTCATGAGCAGAATTAATTACCTCGTCAAGAATGCAGTAGCAGTAATTAGAAGGCGCGAAGCCCTGTTCTCTGAAGGCTAACTATGTTTAGCCAGCGACCTCACACAGGCAGTATACGCGAGAAGCAGAGGAAACATGCAGCCGTGCATCGTCACTGCAAACACACACTGACGTTACTGTCTCATTTTCAGGTTTATATAAGGCTTTGTTTGGTTCTTGAAATCTGAATGAACTGGCCTAGTTTTTAATGTTTTACAATTATAAGCAAAATGAGAGCCACGCAATTATAATGTATAGAAAGTGCTTCTATTATTATTTTGACTGTTCTGGAAAAGAAAATGTTTGAAATCTTGGGATGCTTTCTAAAACACTGTACTGCAGCACTGAATCCAACTCTGTCGGTTTTTGACATGAACAGCATACCCCTGTAGAATTGAACCTTCAGTTACATCACTGGAACTCTTTGGCTTGACATTTCAGTACAGACAGCAACTATATAACCAGAGATACACTGAAAGAAACTGTTTTCTTTGTTTTCATTGTATTACTAGGACTGATGGTTCTATAGGCAGACTGCAAGAAAGTGTGATTAACAGTTTAGTGTTTATCGCTATTAGACTTCAATCTTCGGCTGTCCTTTTAGAAGTTTGTCTCTGGGATAAGGACGAAGCAATCGTAGCAATCCCCACCTTATTTTGAGAGGCAAAATGCAGCCACTGTTCAGTCACATGAACTTCTGTAGTCACACCTCCACTAAGGAAACAAGCGCATCTACAGTTTTAACAACCAGTGATCAGACGTATTGTCAACCTCTGCAATACTTTGCCTTCTCTTATCAGGTTTGTCAAAGTAACTGATTGGGCAGTGTCCTACCTCCCAGTAATATGAAAGACTAATTGTTAGCTTCCAGCATTGGAACTGAGCCCACCACGGTTCAGTTCTGTCTGTGAAGGATCTTAATCAATGGCTAGTTTGTTTCTTGCAGGTAGTGGTGGGAGATATTGTTAAAGTAAATCGCAAAGAGTATATGACAGCTGACACAATCCTACTCTTGTCCAGGAAAATTGGGGAGAAACTAAAGTAATGAAAATGACCTGGAGGACTGACCAATTGTAAATTAGGCTGCTTGTCAGGACATTTTTGGGTGGGTTTCCACTACACTCAGTCTAGTCTTCTGGGGAAGTGATGGGTGAAAAATGGCAAAACAAAGGAACATAAATTCTGATCAGAATTAGCAACAGTACATTTGAAACATATTTGTACACATGTATGTACAGTGTTTTATGCTCTTGAGAACCTTCCAGAATGTCATGCACTTGGTTCCCATCTTACCAACTGCTCCACTTGTATCTTCCCTATGGGTGTGTACACGTATTGTACAGGGTTGAGCTCTGAGTAGTTTTGCCTTATCTGAGTCATTACTTCTCTTTAAGAGGACAGCTTTCTTAATTATTTTCATATAATTTTTGCTTCTCCATTTTCCCTTTATTTATTTTTTTCAAAACTCCATGCCACATCAGATCTTGCTGTGAGATTTGCAATTTAGCAGGACCAAAGACCATGTCATGATGTCCCCTTCTAGCACTGAACAGCGTCCGTGAAGCCGTGATTGGTTCCGACTGGTGTCTGACGCCCCGAATGATGAAACGGGTCTTGTGAGCAGTGACATTTGGCGGTGTGCATTAGTGTGTACCAGTGCTTTAAGTGAGCCTTCCGGCTTGCTCCACTGCCTCTTCTTTTTGCTGTGTGTGACCTGACTGAAATGGATTTAGAAAAAAACCCAAAAAAACAGGAAAATTGGGTTTTTGGAGAAGCAGTTTGTAACCTTGTGTGTGGTTATATGTTCTCAGTAAATTTTGTTCACCTCTCTTGTTCACATGCTTTTCCTGCCATCCCTTGTTTGGTCCTCCCTCCCTCCATCTCTCTCTCTCTCTCTCTCTCTCCCCCCCTCTCCCCCCCTGCTGTGGCTGCTAATGTAGGTTTCCGTTGGGGAGATAGTCCGAGCCACCAATGGAGATCACCTCCCTGCCGACCTCGTCATTCTCTCATCCAGGTCAGGAGTTCAGTCTGCTGCCTCTTTTGTAGAGTCTGACCACTGGGTCCTCTGTTCCAGCCAAAGGGGCACTCGGCCCGGCCAACAAAATGCATTCAAGTGGTGCTCATTGACAAGTGATTGTAATGTAATGCGATGCAATGAAAGATGCAGTTCAAATTCCATAGGCGACAAACGCGTAGCCCTTGGTGTACGCAGTAAATCCGTTTGAAGTTGTCAGAGGAAAATTGGCCTTGCCGAATACTCCTCTGGAGGGAACAGACAGGGGAAGCAATCTCTGTCTGCTTCTATCTCTAAATCCAAGATTAAAGTTCAACAGCTGCAGAATGGAGGATGATATTAATAGCGTACTATATGCTCAACGTTGAGAGCTCACCCTGTCATGTGCAACATTGTTCATAATCTCAAGTTTAAGAATGTAGTTTTTCTCTGAAGTACAGTACCATGTGTTGTGTCTCCAGAGAAGGGAGCTTTTCTGGGGTAACAAGTAACTGAAGTGACGTCTAAAACTCTTCCTAGTTTCAGTTTTTATATGAGAATCTAAACCATTAAATGGCTCTTGCTGCCTGTGTAAGAAAGTAGGAGCATTGTAAAATGCCAAAAGGAATTCTACAAAACTTATTCTCTCTAGAGTGAGTCATGTAATATCTCATGTAATTGATAGAATAAATGTTCAAAACAAACCTTTCAAGCTTATTTTTTTATTGAAGTCTGCATATTTCCATTTAGCTATACATAATTAATGTATGTATAATTGTTTTATTTTCATTCTGATGTTTGACTTAGAAGAACTGGAGAATTTGGAAAATGAGTCCATTAGACTAGAGCTAAGTTCCAAAAAATGGAAAAAGAAAAAAAAGCTATTGTCAATAATAATTTGGTGAATCAGAAGCACAGAGATTGGCATTCAAAACAGCTGTAGAGAGGAGGCCTTGCATTTTCATTTGCTGATTTTGTATGCATTACTTCAGCTGCAATCTGACCACCAACTTTGATTTAATGTGACACAATGTACCAAAATTACAGTTCCATAAAACTGCTTAAGTGCTTATTGTGTCAATTCTCATGAATGAATTGCTTGAAAGCTGCAAGAAATAGTGTGTTTGCAGTCAGTATTTCATGCACATTTATATTTGCGTTTTACCTGTGCATGTATTTGACTGCTGCATTTTTCAAGCGCTGGCTCATTTGGTCCTGCTTCAGTCTCTATTGGGTGGAACATTCTGTACCTGTTCTACCCACCTTGTGGGCACTGAGGTCCCCATTAGACTGGTTATTTCTGATATTTAGGTTGGGTCCTCACTGTGCCCAATTTACCTGGCTAAAGGGATTCATAATTAGCCGCTCAGCCTTCCTCAAGCACCGTCTTGCTCCGGCTCGGTGTGCTTGTGCTGGCTAATTGTCTGCCTGATTAACTGCAGTGTGTGCAGGTTGCTGTTTTGTGTGTTTTTCTGTTGTACGCAAAGGATGGCTAAATTTGCAAGATCGGAAATGGGGAAACTGGAAGCAGTTCATATCTGTGCTTTGATTTATTTTATTATATATATATTTAGCAATCTGCCAAAGGGCTGACTCAAATTTCGAAATTAGCTATTGACTCTGGATCTGAGGGACATTTCATTACAGAGAAAATGTGTCTGCTCAGTCATTTTCTGCTGTCAAGCTTCAGAACGTGCTCTCCTGTCTCGGGTTATACTGTCATCTTTAGCTGTCCTTTCTGAGTTTTCATTCCATCAGACATCTTTCAGGAGAAGAAACTTCAAACTGCAATAGAGAATGACAAAATGAAATTCACTTTTAATTTCACTTATAAATTGTGTGTGCGTGTGTGCGTGTGTGCGTGTGTGTGTGTGTGTGTGTGTGTGTGTGTGTGTGTGGACTGAACACAAAATTCACTCTCATTCCTTCTTTACCAGTGAGCCCCAAGCAATGTGCTATATTGAGACATCAAACCTAGATGGAGAGACAAACCTTAAAATACGACAGGTGAGTTTGTTTATATATATATATTTTTTTGAAGCATTGCATTCCTCTGCGAAAGATTACTTAACTCGTGGCATGGCAGGAACAATCTCCTAGGAGACCCTCCAGTTATACTGTACCTAGGAGGCCCCATTGTAACATTGTAAGCTTCATACATATTCATGCTAGTACATGGCCAACGGTTGATTGTGTAAATCACTGTGACATTGCTATCGCTACAGCTATACACAACTGACTATATTCAAGTCATTAGCAATGCTTCTATCCTGTTATGTACTGTCACATTAGCATTGACATACAGACCTATATGTCAGTCATACATTGATCCAGGCACTGGGATTCCAGCTCAGGTGTCAAGTATAATGTAGCTTAAAGGCAGAGGTTTAGTCTTTGTTGGGATAGATAAGTATGTCAAGGCTAAAAGCCCTGTGCTTTTCAAAGGTATGGAAAGCAGGATAAGAAAGGGGGCTGGACTCTCATAAAGCAGGCACTGACTGGCATGTCCTGTGACATCACTGGTTTAATAGATTGTCAGGTACCACTTTGCACTGGAGTGCACCCCTCACAACTGGGCCAGAACCCACTCAGCTTTCCATTCCCTGTGGAGGGACAGTTCTCTCTGCTCCAGTGAGCCCCAAACCGTGCTTTCCTGGGCAGCTTCCATGTCAGTTTGTGGGGAAGGCAGGCACAGGGCTCCCTGGAAGCAGGGTGTCCTTGAAGGCCACGTGTTGGGAAGCAACTGAACCATAAAGCATTAGATTTGCTTGTGTTCAGTTCCTCCTGTAACGGTAATTACAGAAAATACGGCATCTTAAACGCTGGAGGACAGATAGAGCGTCACTGCTGATTCCGTGCGGCCTGATTTATTCGGTGAGAATATCGGAGGTGAAAAGTGTAGCAGGTGTGGGTAAATGGCTCTTCAGCATGAGAAATGGAAAGTGTAAAAAGGGAGAGGAGATAATCATTTGCTAGAGTTATATTGGGAAGTGTGAACTGATGAAACCCCCATAACACACATTTCTGTCACAGTGATTTAGTTGTATTAATATTAACAAGATTTGTTATTTTGAGGTAATTATGTACTGGTTTTTAGGTCATTATAGTATGTAGTAAGGTTGTATATACACTCTGACCACTTCATTAGGTAGGCCTGTACACCTGCTTGTTAATGCAAATATTTAATCAGCCAATCACGTGGCAGCAACTAAATGCATAAAAGCGTGTTGACATGGTGAAGAGGTTCTGCTGTTTTTCAGACCAAATGTTAGAACGGGGAAGAAATGTGATCTGAGTGCCAGAGAGGGTGGTTTGGGTATCTCAGAAACTACTGATCTCCTGGAATACTCACTCTAGTCTCTAGAGTTTGCAGAGAATGCAAAAAACAAAAAAAAACATTCAGGAAGCAGCATTTCTGTGGGCAAAAACATGCTGTTAATGAGAGAGGTCAGAGGAGAAGGGCCAGGCTGGTCAAAGCTGACAGGAAGGTGTCAGTAACACAAATAGCAACGCATTACAACAGTGGTATGCAGAAAAGCATCTCTGAACACATAAAGCGTCAAACCTCTAAGTCAGTAGGCTGCAGCAGCAGAAGACTAATAAGTCTAAAAAAGAAGTTTAATAAATACCAGTGAAAGTGCGCACTGTGTGTATATGAATGTGCAACCATAAAGATCCAACAGTTAACTGTATAAGGATACAAGAATATGGCCAGTGTAATCCCTGAGTACAACTCCGCAAATCATAGAGGGGCACATTATGGCTGTGTTTGACCTGTGCATACTTAGCATTAACAGAGCCAAGATGACTGCCACTACATTCTTCTAACCTCTTCCTGCTTCTGCTGCTCTTTTCCCAGGGCTTACAGATCACAGCAGAAAACAAAGACATTGACAGCCTGACCAGGCTGTCTGGACGGATGGAGTGTGAGAGCCCAAACCGTCACCTGTACGACTTCGTCGGCAACATGAGACTGGAAGGCCACAGGTTGGAGTGACTCGTTGGTTGGCTCGTTTGGTTTCATGGTGGAGACCTTCCTTAGGCTTCACTAGGGCTTGGCCTCATGCTCGTAGTAGTATTTCTGAACAGTTAATGGGGTCGTTCGTCAAGAATACTGTGTCCTTCGGTGGAAACATCCGCTTGCATGGACACAGTTGGTGAGTTCCTGCAGTAGGAAGGAAGAAGGAGGAGAAATAGTTCTCAATTAAAATGTGCATTTTTGAGCTCTGTTGATGTTTGCAAGTAAATATGGCATTTGGAAAGAGACATTGCTCTTGAGTTTTTCGCCTGTAAATCGTTGGCGCATTGATTACTATAAATTAAGAGGTGCATAGAGGCTCATTATATCATGGCAAATTGTGTCTGAAAGTTCATCAAATGTAGAAAATTTGGCCCATCTTCGCGAAACTAGGTGGTTAGATAGTAATCTGAGGATAGCACTGACGATAATACTCTGGGGATACATGCTTTAATTTAATTTTTGGGTGAACTGCCCCTTTAATGAGCTTTTAAGGTACATTTTATTTTACCTTCCTCTAATTGGGTGCACTGTTGTAAGGTAATCTAATTCTCTAATTCTAAAAATGACATGAGAGAGGAAAATCTGATTCCAGAGCCCAGAGGCCAAGTGTCCTGCTGCTGCACGTGTTCTTTTGCTTTTAATTTAATTCAGGTCCAAATGAGATGATATCACTACTTTGATAGAAAGGAACATTAGGCATTATGCAAGTGCCACTCGTACCAACAGACAGCTTCTTATTTCTCATATGAGCGATTTAAGAGAAATTCACCAATTATTTATCATTTTTTCTTAAGTAGAAAGAAAATTAAGGAGTGGTCCCGACCTGTCACACAAATCATGTGAACAACACATTCCATTAATTTTCTATGGAGAGGCTTAGAGTGCATGTCCGCACAACTCGCCTGGCTCACAGAACTCAGATCAAACTTTCAAACTAGATGCTGCTGATCAAATATGAATCAAGATTCAGCAACTGCCTTGCTTTTTTCTTGCCTCAAACTTATTTAAACTTATCTTCATTTGGGACAGTTTTCTGAAGTTAGGAGTGCTTGTTGAATCTGACGTGGCACACTTGCACAGGCCCTTTGTACAAAAAAATAAAAAAATTAATTTATTATAAGAATATGAACATGTTCTTGCATGAGGCCCATTGTAGTTGTGTGGTGTGGTTCTGTTGTGAAACAAGAAAAAAACTAAGTAGTTAGATTGTTTTCTGGTATTAACTAATTTTGTAATACCAATTTCATGCAATGGCATCTTATGTGTTATCTATTCACTTTTGTATGGTATAGAAGAATACAATTATTTGGGGTAGCTGCTTTAAATGATTTTAAAGGAAAAGTTCACTTTCTTGGTTTTTATCTCTGTTTTTGTTTATGTTTTTTATTGGCCTTGACAGTTTTATGTGCAATGACCGATATTTTAGATACTTACAAGAGTTTATGATAGCCATACAGTTTTACAATGGCTGGTATAGGAGCATTTGGGGGTTTGTGGTGTAAAGTAAGAAACTATACACTTAGTAACTGAAAACTGCTTGTATAGCAGCATTATATTTCCAGAGGCTATACTTATGAAAACAGATCTATTATTATGCATTTATTCACAATTATAAACATAATTATTGTGTTTTACTAGGCGGCACTGATGGTGCAGTGGGTAGCACTGCCGCCTCAGTTTGCATGTTATCCCCATGTTTGCATGGGTTTCCTCCGGGTACTCCAGTTTCCTCCCACCGTCCAAAGACATGCAGGTTAGGCTGATTGGAGAGTCTAAATTGCCCATAGGTATGAATGTGTGAGTGAATGGTGTGTGTGCCCTGCGATGGACTGGCGACCTGTCCAGGGTGTATTCCTGCCTTTTGCCCAATGTATGCTGGGATAGGCTCCAGCCCCCCTGCGACCCTATTCAGGATAAGCGGGTTAAGATAATGGATGGATGGATGGATGGATGGATTATTGTGTTTTATATCAAACATAGATATCCGTTTCAATTCCTTCCAGGTTGCAGGAAATAGTTACTGCTGGAAATAAGATTAAACATAATATTTTGAGGACTTGAGTAAGACAGAAGTACAACCTTGAGGCATAGTTTTGCTGTAAAAAAAGGTTTGGAATTACATGGTGGATTTTGTGCTTTTAATCAAGAACTTCCAAATACCCCTATCCCAGCTATTGCAATGGTAATAGGTTGTCAGAATTGTGTGTAAATGTCTCTAATATCCTTTGTTGCACCCAAAAACTGTGAGCCAATCAGAAAGATATGCTAAAACTAAAATAAAGCTCAAATGATTGTAAAAAAAACAAAAAAAACACTTCAACTGAATTGTCCCTTTAAGGGACCTGAATGAGTGTGTCTTGCCCAGGGGCATATTGCCAATGGTCACATGACCAGCGGGAGTTGTAGTCTGGGAGTTGGAGTTCTCAGGAGGGCTCTGAGCGCTAGCGCAGATGAGCGCTTGAGGGAAGGATTAGCGCTGACGGCGCCTCTGGCGAGCCTCCAGGTTAAACTGGCCCAGGGGCGCAGTGGGAGCCTCCGGCCTGCCCAGTCCGTTTAGGGCCCGTCATCACCTCCTGTCTTACCCGACTATCGCCTGTCACACCTCAGAGCCACATGCCTGCAGACCCCAATGCTGCCAGCAGGATCGACCGCTAACAGATTACAGACGCCGAGAGACCAGAATTTTTTTCCTAACCAGCACATTTTTTGCATACATATATTGCACGTCTTGGACTTAAAAAGTGACTGGCTAATGCAAAGTACATACTGTACAGCCCCTTACAGAAATGTCAGACATTATCATAACATAATACATAATAAATATAGTAGCAATACGCTGCGAAGCTTCATGATACATTTACAAATATACAAATTATTTATTCTTTAAAATATTGCAATATATTACACTGCTGTAAAATCTGTTTTCAAAAACACCACATATTTCAGATGTATTGCAGTACATTTTGATTATGTAAGAGCCAGTGGAGTGCAGGGTCTTGTGTGTAATATTGATGAGATTGTAATCATATTGCTGAGCATGATGATTTTGGTAGAAATACCGTACATGGCAGTTATAATAACCTGATGCAGCCTCCAGCTGAGCTGTACTTATCCGGTCATGCTCGCTCTGTTGGTGCAGATTTGAAGCATTAAATGCTATTATATGACGCTGTGACGTATTGCACGTGGCCTTTTTTTGCTTTCAGCATATTTAAAACTCTTGTACACAGCAGATTTATAGAGTATGTGCCGTGTGTGCGTTCTTTAATGGCACCTACGGCTATCATCTAACTTCAGTAGCATAGTGTACATATTAATTTACATGTACATATAATTTGAGCTTGAAATGTGAGGTTTTGAAGAAGAAATCGATTTGATCTAAACGTTGTACGGTTTTGTTTTGTTTTTTTGAACATTGACAAATCATGTGCTGTCCTTTCCCCCATTACAAATGTAAATATATAATTTTAATTATTGTTATTTATGCTTCTGATATAGATATCAGAATTTCCGTTGATGCAGTGTGAAGCTATTTCAGATGCATTGCTTCTGTGTTTACAGAACCTGTCCCAAAGGTTTTTAGACTATTTGGAAATGCATACAGTATGTGTATCTCAGGTGAAGTCTGTCATCATGTCATTATGATTTTTGTTTATTTTTCCTTATGATGAGTCATTTTTTCCCACTCTAGCACCGTGCCCCTGGGTCCGGACCAGATACTGCTGAGGGGGGCCCAGCTGAGAAACACGCAGTGGGTCCACGGCATCGTGGTCTACACCGGACACGACACCAAGCTCATGCAGGTAGGGCCGCCCATTCCATCATTCTGCCTTTGGCAAGGATCGAGGCGAAATCGATGAAAGTGCCGAACATGCACTCTGAAACTAATAACGCCTCTCTCTTTGTAATAACCAAAGGGAGCCCCGCTCATTTATGCTGATATGGCAGTATGTGTATCTGCAGTATATTTACATCAACCGATATGTGCAGCCTGCTTGTATTTCATGGTTTAAGTGAATCTGTGGCTGATTCTCATGGTGAAACAGGTTGCATAATTTGTTTGATGATACTAACATACTACGGCCCTTACCTGAGGATGTCCTCTAATGTCATTTTGCAGTGGAGCATTCATAGGGGATGAAAGAATCCCTGCGTTTTCGCCCCAGTCACTGCCCTGGATGTGAATGGGATATGCTATTTCATAGACAGTAGGGATGTGTTCTTTCCTGCTTTACCAGGAACTTTATGGACACAGCATTCCCATTCATTTCTAATGGAGATTTATATACAGTACATAGCAAGAAGTCTTTCCAAATGTGGCTGTACATGCAATTCATCTTGTGTATTTGTGAGATTTTCCTCTTTTGAGAGCTAAGTTTTTTTCATCTGTGAACTAAACTCTATGCTGGGTGGAATTTACAAACATGTATCAAATCTCTTTGGCAGAGTCTGATTCAGGTGAGCAAATTGCATTCATGAAGATGTCTATTCACACAGGATCAGTTCGATCGAAGGATCTCTTGACTGATATACAGTCCTATAAAGATGGACATGGACGATTGGTATGGGATTAGCACTCTTGGGATTTTCTCAGAAAATAATAATTGTTTTGTTTTCCCTTATTCCCTACCTCCATTATTGCTTTTTTAATGTCCAAGCCACATAAACGTCAGTTAAATCAAAGCTTTTGTATAGCGCTGTTGGGAAATGGGAAATGGGAAATATCAGCCCTAAGCCCCCAAATAGCACATGAGGTTAACGACTCCCTAGTAGGAGGAAACACCCTCAAATATTGGCGAGAAAAAACTCCCCAATGGATAGAAATCCCGAGAGGAACCCAGCTAAAGGGGGATGCCCATCCTCCCCTGGCATAGGTTAAGATGATAATAGTGCAGGCATTAAACTAGCAGGTAATCTACAGTTTATCTACAGTTAATCACAGTTCTCTTCTCTCTTCTTTCCCTGCAACGTCCCAGAATTCCACACGGCCACCCCTGAAGCTGTCGAATGTGGAGCGCATCACCAACTTCCAGATCCTGGTTCTGTTCGGCTGCCTGCTGGCCATATCGCTCGTGTGTTCCATCGGTCAGACCATATGGAAGGCGCGTCACGGAAACGACGCCTGGTACATGGACCTCAACTGTAAGAGCAGCGGCCTCCACAGTGCCCCCTATGTGCCCCCCCCCCCCCCGCTGTTAAACACCTGTGCCCCTCCCTCACTGTCTACTCCTCCTTTATTTGCTTCTGTGTACCTTGTTTGCAATTATTGTCCTTGTTTTTCATGTTGCTTTTTGTAAAATCTGTGTATCACAAAACCGAGAGTACAAAAGACTTC
Source organism: Conger conger (assembly GCF_963514075.1). Classification (NCBI taxonomy): domain Eukaryota; kingdom Metazoa; phylum Chordata; class Actinopteri; order Anguilliformes; family Congridae; genus Conger; species Conger conger. The sequence goes on along the minus strand of NC_083765.1, from coordinate 32,341,065 downwards.
GAAGGAGAAGAAATGAAAATTGTGGCAGTTACAAACCCTCCCCCTTTTCTCCTTCTCCCCCCTCCCTCGAAAGTAAAGATAACGACCCCACACATTGAATGAAATGGTTGACTATCTCAGTTGCTGTTTTTTTATTTCTAACATTCTGTTTTGGTTTTTGTTTTCTTTGTTGTTGTTTTAACAGCTCCAGGTAACAACCATTTCAGTGCCTTGGCCATCTGTGAATGACTCCCTCCCCCTCTACCCCCCCCCCCCTTTCCCTCCACTTTTCTCCCCCTGAATAACACCTAACTGTAGCTCCGACTAGCAACTCGGTAGGCAAAAGAGGCCCCTTAGGTCACCCCAACTTCAGTAAGCAGGGCCTGCGGACCAAACAAACCTGGTCCAACGATCCGTAGCTTCTACACCATATAGATCAGATCAGGGGTCTCCAGTCTTATCTGATAAGGGCCGTTGTGGGTGCAGGTTTTCCTTTTAGTCCAGCACTACAATACCTGATTCAACTAAGTAATGAATCATGGTCTTTAATCAAGACCTTGAAAAGTAGAATCAGGTGTCGTAGTGTTGGGCTCATACAAGAACCTGCCAAACCACAGCAGCTGTTTTTGGATAAGATTGAGGACCTCTGTTATAGATCCTCTCTAGTGCCTGATCCTGACAACATTTCTCCCCTCCCTGCATTCGGTGACGCGCTAAACTCTTTGCAAACAGAAGCTTTCAACCTTTTTTCTCTGTAAATGAGCATGTTTTGCTCTCGTTCGTTTTTCTTAAACCCAGACATTTGGTTGGTTTCTCTTCAGATGTGCTGGGTGGACTCATCTGTTTGTTTAGAAGTAGTATAGCCTCAGGGACTGAGCACCATGACATTTGCTAAATGTCTGCCAAGCCTCGTGTATAGTCCTGTCTGATGTGCACCAAAGACATCCAACCAGGCTGTACAGATTGGAAACAAGTGCCCCAAATTGGATCTGAGATCTACAGCTTGTTTTTATTGATGATGTTGCTTAAACAGCCTGAAGAGGGGACTACGCTAAGTGTAGGCTTAGCTTAGTCTCAGCTGTGTAGGAGCGTATAAATTGTGGAATTTGTACACGCTGCTTAAACCACGTTTGCAAAGCGTTTAGCGCCTCGATGAAACCATCTCTCTTTCTTCTGAACGGGTCTATCGTGGAGTGACTTTTATTTATATTTTTTTGTGCCAGAACAATTCCAGCTTGTTTTATGACCGATGCTGTAACCCCTCGTGTTGCGCTGCAGTGTCTCAAACTGCCAACTCTGCAGCACCTCAGCCTAGGCGCAGTGGTTGTCAGGGGAAAACGGTCCCCGCCGATAGTGACATCGCACGAGAGGGTGAAGTGGAGTCATAAAGCAGGTCATCATTTTCAGATTGATTGTGATCCCTGAAAAAAGGGGGGTGTTTCAGTCTACTGCACATTTTCCTCTCTTTCGTCAAGTGGAGAATTGTGTGGATTGCTGCCCTGTGAACGTGTCTGTTCCGCCACACCGTTTTTTACTTGCATTGCAAACCACCTCGCGCAGGCATCTACCATTAGTCCCGAAAAAATACATTACCGTGAGAAAGCAGTGTAGTTGTAATTAGAATATAAATTATGTATCAATAACTAGCACATCGTACAGGCTAATGGTTTGTGCTTAAGAAACACAATACAATGAAGATGCAGGACAGCGCAGGAAAACTTACTGCATAAATTTGAATAATTTCCTTTATATTTTGGGGTCAAGCTCTCCTTTACATAGGGAGAGCTGATGATAAAGTCGCTCATAATTTATGCCATAAAGGGGCAACACTAATTTGCTTGGCTGCTAACTGCATAACAGAGAGATTTTGCGCAGAATGTTTTCTTGCTGACGGTCAGAAAAGGATCTGCTGACCCTGCATCGCACCTGTTTAATTTGTAGTAGTGCGTTTTTCTCAAAGTTGCTGGTCCTTGCTGCAGGTCTTGTGTCAGACGGTGTGCTGATGTGTAGAACCCGAAGGCTTCAGTACTGTCTGTGCTGTGAAACCAGACACCTTGCGGAAAATGTGACAGCAACATATTTCTAAAATCTGAAGGTGAATCCAAAAAAGATTGTGCTGTAACTTTTTAACTTGATAATATGTAGGAGTTACATTGGTTCGCTCTTGAATAAAATTCATTTTTCTTGTCTTTCAATTTGGAGAAAGTGAGACAATGAATTTATACATGTGTAGGCTGCTGTGGATATTTATTCCTGATGGTATAACCTGCTCTGAATCTAACATATGGCCATTAAAGAGAATTTCAGCTCCGGCAAGTTCAGTAAACTGTAGACCAGTATCTCTAATTATTGTTCAGTTTAACATAAGATAGAAAATCTATTATCTCCTATAATCTACTAACAATCGAGCCCTGCTTATTGTCTGGTCCGTTGCTTTAGACTGAAGCTCCCACCTGCCCAGCCGAAGCATAACATTCTCACAATGTTCCTGCAACGTCGCCGCAACGTCATCGCGTTGCCGTAGTCTGGCAGCTGCATTGTGAGAATGCTACGCGTCAGCTGGGGTTTGTCTTGAGAAATCCAGCACTCAGATTGTCCTCCTTCGCACTGCTAGCCAACCTCCCCCTCTCTCTGCGTGCTGTAAGTCATGCAGACAGGTGTAGGATCCATCATTCCATCCTCCGTTTTTTTTTTGTTTTTGTTTTTTTTTTCCTTTTTATTTTTGTCTGTCCAAAAACCTGTCGAAGCGAGCGAGTAGCCGGGAAGAGCTCTGGCTCCAGAGCTGCTCTGGCTAACTGCAGTAGTGAGTGCTGAGGCGCTCGGGAGCCGGGCTGAGGGAAACGGCCCTCTCGGCTCCTGCGGGAGGAAAGGTAATACAGATTACTCCGATATTTCATGTGGGTTCTCTCTGTGTGCTGTGGGGCTGTATTTCTCCTTTTGATTATTTCCCTGCAGGACTTCCAGGGTGTGGGGGGGCTGGGGTGGGGGCTAGCGGAAATGAAACCAAAGACGTTATTATTATTATGGCATGTATAGCGAGCTTTGGGGCCGAGGCTGGGACACAATGACCCGCTGGTCCGCAGCCCGTCGACGGCCGCTGAGTGGAATGTGGTGTCGTTGAGCGAGGGGACTGTGAGGAGAGGTGTGAGAGGGAGGAGTATCAGACTCCTGAGTGCTCTTCGGTGCCTCGCTTCCACTAATCGGGCTCCTGTCTTCAAACAGACGGCGGCGCCGCAAACTTCGGCCTCAACTTCCTGACCTTCATCATCCTCTTCAACAACCTGATTCCCATCAGCCTGCTGGTCACCTTGGAGGTCATCAAGTTCGTCCAGGCCTACTTCATCAACTGGGTGAGCTAATGGGCACAGGGCAGGTCATGAGAAGTACAATACAGTCGTTGCCCACTGGTTGCTAACATAGTTTAAGCAAACGAAGTCACCACCAGCAGCATATTAATCGTATTAATTTCATTTGATCAGGACATTCAATGAAAGTGCACTGTGATCTTTTTGGCTGTACTGTGTAAATGGCCCATAATTTCCTGTATTTCTGCAAGAGCATCTGTTCATCTGTACCTCTGTTAGTCCCATTAGTCCAGAATAGCTGCAACATTTACAAAACAAACTGAATGTTTGATTCCTCATTTTTCTCTCTAGCTGTTTATAGAATAGTCTGTGCACCAACCAACTGAAACCGCAATGCTCTGCATCCAGACCAGCTGTGTTGCAGTCTCAAGGACTGAGGAGCGAATGCCGACCCCCTTTTCATCCTTTTTGGTTTCGGCCAAGCGCTAGTTGCTCCAGCTCCCCTGTGAGATGTGTTGATTTGTTGAGGGGGCGCAGAAGGGTACTGTGGGTGGAACGTCAGTGCCAGTGAGGGGGTGAGGAACAAATCAGGGGCCGCAGCTGCCCTCCTGTGCCCAGCGTGACGGGCGCACCGTGGGAAGCTCCAGAAATAGACAAGGGGGGGGGTTGGGCCTGGGCCTGTACAGGGGCACATCGCCCCCTCTCCCACCGTCGTGCTTCTCTCTCTGCCAGCTCTGCTCTGATTGGCATAGTCGTGTTTTCTGTTCGATTCCGCCGCCTTAGCTCCCTCCTGCCCCCAGGCCAGCGGCAGACTTTGAGTGGGCTCGAAGGCTCAGGCCACAGGCCGTCTAGGCCGGCGGGTGGAAGGTTGAGGCGGGCGTAGTGCATGTCTTTTCACACTGAGGTTCTTCGGTCAGGAGGCCAGGAAAGGTTTTGAAATGGCGTCCATGGAGGGTGTGGGGGAGGTGTTTGGAGACGGGCCAGTTTTGAAGCTGGCATTCGATTCAGAGACCGAGGTTCTGCAAACCAGCCTTCACCAGCACCAGCCGAGTCATGTTTGGATAGCAGTGGCGTGGGTGACTGCGCTGTAGGGGTTGTTTGGGCTGGCTCTCAACATTGTCAGTATTCATTATTCTGTCTGCTTCATTTTAGGATATGGACATGCTTTATGAACCCACCAAAACCCCAGCCATGGCGCGGACATCTAACCTCAACGAAGAACTGGGACAGGTAACCATAGCCACATGACCTTTCCAAAGGAGGGCAGTCAAGCGTATCATCATAGCAGCCATTTTCTTCTCCAATATAAACCAAGATGTCTTGTGTCATGCCGTTAAATAAATTTACTGTTGCTAATGGATAGATGGGGGAAATGTGTCCAAGATGCACCAGCGTCTCATTTCCTTCCCTGCCCTACTTCCTATCGGATAAACGCGAGACCCATTTGTGAGCCCGCGTCATCAGAGGAAACTGACACCTCCGCCAATGCGAGTAAAAACAGACATGACACAATGTGACTCACGGCACGAGACGCCACAGGCCCCCAGGCTGCAATTATTAAACCCTTTGCCATGTTGGCTTTGTCTTTACTGTGTTTCTCAAGAATTCTTATTGACAGAGTGTTTGAGGAAAAAGGCCCCTCGGAAGAAAAATTGTTTGCTCTCATGCCTAATTCTATTTGAGCGGCTGGATTTCTTTCATGTTTATTATATGTCAAAATCAAGATAAAGATTACCGTCAGGCCCACTGGCATTTTAAGTGGAAGATAAATAAAAATATGCTGAGACTCCCCATGCTGTTTAGAAGAAGAGCTCTCAATTCCAGTCCTGGTGGGCTGCAGTGTGTGCTGGTTTTCACTGTTACTCCGCACCTGATTGGTCGATGAAAGTATTTACTTCACAGTTACCTCACCTCACCTGGTTTATTGCTGGTTTTACAGTGAAAACCAAAGCCAGCAATACCCTGCAGTCTACCAGAAACCCAGGGTTACAGGGAGAACATTGTGAGCTGGCAGGTTTTATTTCGTACTCTGTACTAGTGTTTTGGTTTAGAGCAGTTTTGTTTGGTTTGTTTCAGGTGAAATATATCTTCTCAGACAAAACCGGGACCCTGACCTGCAACGTGATGCAATTTAAGAAATGCACCATCGCGGGCGTGGCTTACGGGTGAGAGACAGTCTTATCGCTAACCCTGTTAGGCGCATCACTGAATGCACCAGGAACCACTGGGGCAAATCTGCTGTTTTCTGTGACACAAAGGTTTGAATTTTACAGAGCAGTGATGAGTCAATACATGTGGCTGAGTTTCTACCTCAGTATGGTACGGTTCAAGATTCCAAGTTAAACATGTCACGCTTACAGTAATGAAAAGTTCAGATCACTTGTACTGTATGTATGTTTTGTTTTACATGTCCATCCCTAAAATAACCCCCAAATTCATCAATAGGAAATGTCACCTGTTTCCTAAATCAGCTTCCATGAATATTCTCTAACATGCTCATTGTGAAGAGCTAGAGGAATGAAGGAGAAACTACAGATCCCATGATCCTTTCCTGTACACTTTTGTTTTGGCTATGCTTCACATTCTGTCTCACCTGCTGTCTGGTGCTCACTTTGTATTTTTTTTATTTTATAGCAATTTCCAGTTTGAACTGAACATATTGCTGGAGTCATGGTGTGAGTGTAGTGCAGGTAGCATTGATTCAGCCACAGTCAGGATGCTCACTCAGTAGCTCAGAGCACTGTTACTTCACCCTGCTCTTGGTGTCTCTCCGTTTCCACAGAGCTTTCTTTAAATAGAGACCTACTTTAATTAAATCAGTTCTGATTGAACTGGTAATTTAATACAGACCTGGAGGTGGGAAATCTTGCAAGCCTCCTACAAGTCATTTTTTTATTAAATGAATGCATTGCCTGTCTGTTTGTGGCAATAAAATATGAGCAAAAGCTTCCCAAAAAACAGAGTTTTACTAATTTCATATATAAATATTCCAAAGTATGAAATAAACATTTGTCAACTTGAATATTTTAAACCATAATGCTACAGTACAGTATATTTCATTGAGCAGTTTTCTTTCTTAAGGATTTTAAGGAATCCAATCGATTCAGCTTCAGAAACATATGCAGTGTCGTCACGTGACCGTTTCTTAACATTTTTGGAAAACTGCAGTATAGTTGTTTCACAAAGGTCATTGAGGAAATCTTCAGTTCCAAAACACTGCGATATGCTCTGCTCTAAATATAACTTTGAAAGGTTGAAGTGGGATGTCTTGTAGCACTCATTAATATGTATGACCATATGAATGTTCTTATTACTGCAGCTCAGTCCTGTATCTTCAGCAGAGTATGAGTATGCTGTACGTACAGGGGGATGAACCGGTACAGAGTATGTGTATTTGTATTCCTGGGCTTTTCATAACAGAAGGTTACAGAAAGTGACACGATACGTCATACGGACCTGCTCGGCTCTGAGCGTACTCTGCGCCACTGTGCCTTGCTATTATTTTGCCAGTTTGCATAGCAGGCACTCTCATTGCATATATATCAATTCGGTTTTGCTTGATTTATGCCAATGGACGTTCACTCATGCTGTTCAGGTTAAGTTCCTTCCTCAATCGTGAAGTTCCACAGTCCCACCTAGTACTTGAACCTGCAGCGTTTTAAATAGCGCAGCTGTTTCAGGACTTCTGCACAGTTGTGCTCCAAGGCACCCTGGGGTACTCTAGTGTTTTCTAAGTAATACAATATTTTAAGGGTCCTCACTATATGGAAGCATCACTTCCTCTGCTGGGAAATGATCCGTACTGAAGAGTTAAAGTGCCTTGATTTAATTTCATGGGCTCGATATCTTCAAATGAGACAGTTGAATGACTTGTCAACACGTCTGTGTTGTGGTTTCTTGCCTAGTGGGGTTGTCCTGTCACCCTTTCATTATGGCACCCTCCACCTCTCCACACACTCAGCTGTTAACTTTGCACCCCCCCCCCCCCCCAACATGAAATGCAGTGGAAAAAGTCTTGAAATGAGCAGGAAACCATGTGATATTGGATGTTATTGGAGATACATTATTGATTGTCTTCTTAACCAGAAATGAAATAGATACAATCATCACTCCGGATGAGAGTGCTGTGCATGACATCATTTGTCTCATGAAGAAAAGCAGCACCCTGAAGCTGGCTGTCATGGTCACACCAACGGGGCCAGTTGTCTGCGATCACAATTTTCCCCTGTTCAGCCCATAATCAAATTTATTGTGTGGCCACGTGGTGCCTTCTGGGAAATGGCATTATTTTACTATAAATTGGCGCTAATAGAAGACTTCCTGACATGGGGGTGTTTTTTTTTGTCTTTAATTAAGTAACCACAGAAATTGGCAGAAAGCATTTCTGGCTTTCTCGGTTATTTCTCTAACGAACTATTTGGCTCCAGGCATGGGATTTTACAGGCCATTATGAATGGGCTTCTGTCGCATATTTTCATCTCATTCTGTTTCCTGCAGTTGAGAAATTAAAAGTCATGCAAGAAAAACAAAAGAAAACAAAGTGGTCCACCCATGAATTTGTTTTTATTGTGAGACTTAAAGCTGTTAATCTGAAATTACAAAACACAGAACTCTTCATTGTCAGATTTATACACAGAATTTAAGTGTTCAGACCATTCCAGGGACATACCCTTTGTTTATCTGAATGTCACTTGTAGTAATACTTTTGAGAACAAATTGAACCTGGAAGATCATAACATTCCGCACTGGTTACGCTATTTTACTACCATTTTCAATCATGCCAGATTTGTACATACCTCATGAGATCAATGTTTTTAGTTTTCATAACCTAATTCCTTGAGTTATGCAGTATTCCATATGTGTTTATGTCAAGACTGTCTCATTTTTGCAAGGGGGTGGCCCTGAAATATTCTGTCTATGCTCGGCCAAACCAACTTACCCGCCTTGGAGAGAAGCCCTGAACTCTTTATTGTTAATAGTATCAAAAATAGTAAAAATAGTATCAACCACCCTATATAACTTTGTAACAGGTCTATAATAATTGGACACAGATGAGAGTGGAAGACAGTTCAGCACATCTGCACATGATTAATGACACCGCCTCATTTGCATATACAGTATATTACTTATGGGACAGGACTCAATACATGTCAATATATCAATTGGGTCTCTGTGTGGGGGAGTGGAGAGCTACGACCTCTTTTTGGCAAAGCAAAATAAAAATAAAAGGACTCAACTGCCAGTTAAATTGTACTAGAGAAGGATGCGAGGCATGGGCAAATGAAGAGGCGGGTAGAAAGCTGGAAGACAAGTTAAAGGCCAGGCACCTTTTGGCTCCAATTGCCTAACACTGTTGAAGGCGTACTGATTTTACCTTCGTCTTAGCTGTAGTGGCAAACCATGCGTGCGTGCGTGGGGGGGCGTGCGTGTGTGTTTTCACCTTTTTGTGTCAGAGAGCAGGACCTGGCACAAGTGACAAACTGCGCTGGCATCTCTAAGGTGTCCTTGTCATCAATAATAAAAGACAGCAGCTGATTTCCCCATGAAAGAGCTAATCGGGTTAATCCAGTGTCTGCGCCATCTTTAACACGAGCAGCTGTCTGTGATAGGCAGGGGTTGAAGGGGCGGGGCTTCAGGCTTTCCTCGTGATTCCTGCCCTGCACCGCAGCAGCCGCCGGTCACAGGAAGGAGGAAATCACGTTAAACGACTCCGGCAGGCATGCGCTCGCGTTTCTCCTTCCCAGATTAACGTGGCTCTGCATGTCCATGACGATGCATGCGGATAGCGAGGTACGCTAATACCCGCGCCATGCGGCGCAAAAATAGTTCATCTCCATATCCACCACCGCCCCTCCATCCCCCATTTCCTTTCAGCATCGGCGTCTATTTTTATGCCCTGACTGGGGATTAGTGTGGGTTCTGGGTTTCAAAGCTTAATGTGCTATTTTTTGCAATTGCCATAATCCGCACTAAGTAGCAGCATTGTGTTTTTGTTGTCGCACGCCTGCCCTTGACTGAGTACAGGCCCTGTCCGTCGCCTCTAGCCTCTGCCTAATCAGCCCACCGGTGTAGCCACCTCAATGTGATTATACATAATTACAGTACACAGGCCGACACCTTATACAACTTGTACCATGTATTCCTGGCTGATCAGATAATTGGTAGGTTCCCAAGTGTTTGCACCAAAGCGAAGTCGACATTGTTTTTTTAAACTGAGGGGTTTTTTTCAAAGGAGAAATTATACTCCTCAGAAGGTTGGTCAGAAACTAAGAAGGCTAAGAGTGAACCTTCGCTGCCACGTATAAATATGAATGTTGATTCATGTTTATTTAAAATAAGATCTCGCACCTGACCCTACATTGCGTTATCTTTTCACATTTTATTTTGGGCGGGTGGTGCAGTGAATAGCACCTCACAGCAAGAAAGTTTTGAACCCCAATCGTGGGCCTTTCTGTCTGATATCTGCATGTTCTCCCCATGTGGGTTTCTGCGGGGACTCTGGTTTCCTGCTGCAGTCTCAGGTCATGCAGTGGGCTAATTGGACACTCTAAATTGCCCGTAGGCGTGAATGTGAGTGAATGGTGCATGGCCCTGCGATGGATTGGACTGTCTAAGGGATATTCCTACCTCGTGCCCACTGCATACCCACGCTTGTGATCCTGACCAGGAAAGAGCTGTTTAGAAAATGGATGGAGGGATTTAAATGTTTTACATATTTATTTATTGCATTTCTCAGTCTTGGGAGTTTGTGTTTTTGAATTGATCTGTTTGTAGTATTGTTATTAGTTAATTCTAAACCCCATGCTGTTGTAATAGAACAGTCTTTGGCTGCATTGAATGTTTCTGTGCCAGTGGTCTGTATCTTGGGTGCATAGCCCTGGCACTGTGTCACAGGGAAAAGAGGAAAAAACACCTGTGCAAAGCTGCCATTCATCCAGTAAACTGCAGAGAGTTCCAGAATTCCTCTGACTGCGTTTAGACCCAACATATAATTACATAATTAGATCAAATGTGAGGCTTGGAAAATGCTATTGACCACATGTCCTGAGGTCCTTTCCAAGTATTGTACTATTTTGAGAGACTGTAAAAATGTACAGGAGAGCTCCTTTTCCTATTTGGTCATAATGGAGGAGAAGCATGGAAATGTACTCATTTTATTAATTTAATAATTAATAAGGTGGGTCTGTGTGTGCCTCTGTGTGTGTGTCTGTGTTTGTTCAGGAAATGAACTAGGATAAGAGGGACACAATGGGATCACATCAACTAGAAATGAAAACGAGTGTTTCAATAATGTTTCATGCGAAGCAGTGGAATATTGTGTTCTGCTGATAGAAAATCTGTACATAATTATAAGTGCTCAGTCATAATGGTAATCAGGATAATTATTATAGGTCAAATACCAATATGTATGGTTTATAGCAAAGCGATTTTACATTTACCTTAATTGGCAGTAAACATTTGAAATATTCTTTCAACATTACATTGAATGGATATTGAGTCACTGTGAGTAGCTGGGGACATGAGCACTTTATCTGTTTTGAATAGCTTTCTCTGAAACCATTTGATTCTAGGGATGAAGGTAAGTGATGACTCATGGTAATGTATCATTTAAGTAGATGTGCTATGATCCAGCCAGTACAGATATTAATGGCTTTAAATAAGCTTCAAAACATTATGGATAGAAAGCTTGAGAGTGATACTGTATGTGCAATTTATTTTAACCCAAACATCTCAGGATCAAATTCACTTGTTTTGACTCATATTGTGGCATGCTTTCATTGTATATAATTGGCCCATTGTTTTTCTGACTATTTTTTTTACCACTAGTCTGTTGGCAATGTGTTTGTGTTTCCATCATTTCGCAGTACATTTTGGGGGATTTTTCTCAGTCATACTGGGTTAGTACGGTTCACTGCGCAGAATACTGTCTGAGCTGCGCAGTCGTAGTGCAGCTGCTGCTCTGCTGGCGCTGGCAAGCTGCTATAGCCCAGTTAATCAGAGATATGGGTGTTGCACAGTCACACAGGGCATACCTGGTCCCTAACCCGCCAACCCGCCAATCAATCAGTCTGTGTGCATTTTTAACAATTGCATTTGCTAAGTGCTGGATGTCTTCCATCGGGATAAATCCAAAGCTCGAGGGGTGAAATGACACCCAGACCTTACCATCGTCACGAGAGGCCCGATAGCTTCTGGTCCCGTCTCCTCGTTTCACCTGTCTCTTTGTGTTCCGCCGGCAGTACGTTGTGTCCACGCCCTCTCATTCCTGTCACGCCTACGCATCCGTTTCCATCGGCAACTGTCAGTCACCCACGCCCCTCAGCGCTGTGGGCCAGTTGGCAGAATGTGGGGAAAGTTCTTGTGCTGTTTGGAAACTGCCCTTTGTTGTGTTTCACTTGAGCAGAACCACCCTTTAAGACAGCATTTCAATAGCGATCCCCCGGGACTTGCTGCAGATACTACCGTGGGTCCTACCAGAGCTCTCTCTTTAATTAAATTTGATTGAGCTATGTGTTGAATGCTGACCTGAGTTTGACATTACCTACCTGTTCTCTGCTGGAGGTAATTTGTGAAATAAATGGGTTGCTGCTATTTTTCCTAACAGCAAGCTGTAAATTTATTTAGGATATTTATGTTCATTTGTGTCCCCGTAACAAATGAAGATCATTTATCCTGATCTATCTAAAGTTGTGCAAAAGGGCCTAGAGCTATTAATGAACTTTAATGATAAGCTATGAAACATGATGCGGCCGACTGTGGATTCAACATTATCTATTTTTTTTTTCTGTAATTTATTCTGAATAAAACAGCACTATAACTCCCTCTCTCTCCCACTGCAGTGAGTAGCAGACATTTTACCATCTAATATAAGTCTCTTTTTTTCTTTTTATTGGTGCTGATAAAGCTCTTACCTCACATATCTTCTTCCACAAATCACTTACGGCAGATAAACAGCTGATTGGTCAAGTAATGGTCAGGAATCAACAGCTCAATCAACTTGCACTTCAAACATATTTTTAATGACCTAGCGTGTGTTCTGTGTAACGAGACCCAGGGCCCAGGGGACCTCTGCTGAGAAATACGGGCTTAAAGCATGTTTTATGCGTGTTTGTATGTAACAGGTTCCAGAGTCAGTCTCACCGGGTTCGGACTGCAGCGCGCCGTCTTTGCCCCGTGTATAGTTGCTGTATGTCATATTTATCAGATTTACATTTGGCTCTGTGTCACGCTTTTCTGCTTTCTCCCCCTTTTCTCCTCTGTGATCCACAGCCACTGTCCTGAAGCTGAGGACCTTAGTATGTCAGGGGACGACTGGTAAGAGCGCCTCGGTAGTGTGCTTCTGTTGTGTATCTGGCGCTTTGCCTTGTGGGAAATGTGATCGATACAAAGGGTTCTTAGCCGTATCGCCCCTGTTTTTGCGGTGCCTTTGTACTTTAGATGCATCTTGTTGCAGTGGAGTGAAACATAAGAGGTTTTCCTCTGCATGGCAGAAGACCGGATTTCGAGACTGATGGTTTAAGATTTAATAATCACAATAGACTATGTGGAAAGGTTGTTCTGAGTCGGGATACTTGTTTCCTTCTGGACATTTTATTTTGAAAGCGCTGATATAGCCGTCTGATATAGCCGAGAAACCATCCTCGTCTCTGACTGCTTATCAAAATGCATGATGTATGGAAAAAGCTTTTCTCTGTTCATCCCGGAAGGGTGTTTTTTCAAATGAGAGACTCGCGAAACAGGAAAAACACTCTCCAGCTTCTCGGCAGTTTCATCAGGCACAGTGAGAAAATGTTGACTCTACTGCCATAGTTAACAGCTAGTTCCCAGTTAAATAAATGAATGTGACATTAGAGGAGTGGGATGATCAAGGAGTGTGAAAATATCCTGCTGATGGGATAGTTTTGCCTGGTTCGCCTTATACTACGACGTCTTTTTGTGAACCAAATGCCACCTCTTTAAACAAGCTATTTTTACTGTATGATATTTTAAAGGCAGCAATTGCACTTTAATTAAAATTATTCCGGCTGGGTATGTGAGGGATAAGATATCGGTGACAGGATAATATTAACATCGAAAAGTCCACCTTCCCAAATCACTCCTGTCATTACCCTGTTCAAAGATTAGCTTTCAACGATGAAGGGAATAGAAGACAAACGATCTGATTGGCCATTACACCCTCACCACCCCATACCTGTGACATAATCTGTTAAATCAACCCCATTTAAAATAGCCTTACACTTTCCCCACTCTGAATGTAGCACAGCATGTGTGCTATTGAGTATCCCATATGTGTGTACGTGCTACAGTAACTCTTGCTATCCACCGTAGCCTTTGCATTGTAAAAACATGAGCCCCCTGTGTTGTCCTTAACGTTCTGTGCATTGGGGTATAATCGTCGTAGAGGTACGCAATTCAGAGCAACCGCCGCGATGGCCCAACTCTGCCCTGCACACCGCCAGCACTCTGAATCACTGCCTGACAGCACGTCGTTGGGTGGAATGGGTGCCGGGTGATTGCTTGTTATGAGCTAGCCGCGGGCTAGCGGGATTCTGCTCACGAGACAGGGCGGCGGTGGGGGAAGGGGCAGGGAAGAGGGTGGTGTCGGACTGCTTATAGCATGCTAGCTCTCTCTCTACTTCCTTCCCTCTCTCCCCCTCTCTTTCTTTCCCTCCCACCCTCTCTTTCTCTCCCTCCCTTCTGCCCTCCCTTTTTTTCTCTCCCTCCCTTCTACCCTCCCTCTTTCTTTCTCTATCTCTCTCCTCACTTTCTCCCTCCCTCTATCTCTCTCTCCCTCCCCCTCTCCCTCCCTCTGTCCCTCTCTATTTCTCTCTCTCTCTGAAGTAGAAGGATGGACTGTCAGAGGGAAGCCATGTGCAAATATCAACCTCATACCCCAAGCCATAAAAAACTTGATAAAATAAATATCAGAAGTCATTTCTTTCTCGATGGTGCTCATGAATAATAAATAGCACCAGTCATTGCTGTAATACGGTATATTGCTTTTTGCTGATATAAGGAGCAAATATGAGTGCTCTAAAATGCCCAGTGTCAGAAACTCCACACACTAAGAACATGAACCTCATCCTAAAAATAAGTCCAAATTACCTCCTTTTTCTTTCGTGCGTACTCTGGCTTGAAAGTGACCCTAGAACCGCAGTTCTGTGTGTAATGTTGCCTCTCACAATGTGCATCAGCTGCCTGGCAGGGGGTTGGCACTGCAAGGATAAATTTGGCATCGGCAGACACGGCTCCACGACTGCACGCATATTTACGCCTTCTTTCAAAATGCCCTGTGCGGTTCACTCTACGGCGACAGGTTTCCCCCCCCCCCCTGGGATTATAACTGAAGGCTGCAGTTTATTTCATTCTGTGGGTATCAGCTGCCAGGCCCTCTTTTGACAGTACCTGGTACAGCTCAGACCCAAGCCTAGTCCATTGGGTTCTGGCTGTTCAGAGCTGTCTGCAGGCAGTCCCTCCCACAGAGTACACCACAACCCCACAGTTAGCACACATTAAAGCACACACAATAGTGGGCTTTCAGATTGCAAATACAACAATTATATTGTTTACTGTGCCATGCCTGTTCAGGGCTGGCATTGCATGCTCTCATTGTCATGCCAAACACTTGGGCTTGATCTGGAGTTTGAGGACTTATTTTGTTCCCATATTGCTTTTGTTTGTATTATATTGATATTAATACTTCAATTTGTTTTGTAATGTATATGCCGTGACGATACTTCAGGTCATATCTAACATTAAGAATGCTGTGCAGTGAACCCCAAGATGGGAATGGAATATACTACTACAGTAAAGTATATTGTACTTTTTTTCCTGCCAGGTCAAGAAGATCAAGTACAGTGAAAAGATTTATTTTATTGAATGTAGGTTCAAGCATACAATGAGGATCTAATACCCTATACTTTATTCAATATTTAACATTTTTTGCAGTTTTTCCATTTATACAGACCAGAGTGTGAAGGTGATCCTCAAAATCAGACTTCCTCTGATGAAGTTGATCTAGGGATGCTTAACACTAGCATGCTCAGTTATATGCATGCGACTGTTGAACGAGACACACATCTTTTCCTCTGTAAGGCCACTGACACTGTGCTACATCAGTGCCAGGTACGTTTTGTGATGTCATGCTGATGTGCCACGCTTATATCACTCTGTGGCCTGTCACTGTCTTACCTCTGTCCAATCACCAGACACTGGTCCTGCATGGGGGGCAGGGCTATTTCAGAAGGCTAATATATCCGCTGTGAAATGCTGATTGCAGCGGAAGCCTTTAAAGAGGCACACATGCCGCAGACCATAGTTTTACATAGTACTTGCATATTTTTTATGGTTTTAACGCAAGCAGTTTCTCAGACTGCAGTCTTGGAGTATTCAACTGACAGCCCAGTGGCAAAATGTCGCTCCCTGTAGTCTTGGCCCTTCTGATACAATTATGATACACCTGAATAATGCTATGTTTAGAGGTCAGGCTAATTTTTAGGTTTTAGCACACGCAGGCTCCAGCAGTTGCTTTCCCGTGCGCATCCGCTATGAAATTCCCCCCGCGCATCAGCTGTCGCTTTGGGAAGGGGGAAATCGATAACGGCACTGGCCCCGGAACGACTTAAGCCCCAGAAATCTCATCCCGCTGAGACGAATGTGGCAGTAATACCCTCTGCGTTTGGCCAGATCAGGGCCTGTGGGCAGCGCTAATCTCCATTTAAATGCACAGCACCCGAGCAGTGGGGACATGTAGACCTGAGGGAGGGGGGAATGGAAGGGTTTGGGCAGGTGATGCTGGCCCAGGGAGGAACAGGGCAGCCGTGCCCTCGGGCTCAATCGCGAGGACCCTCTAAGCCCCCCGAAGGATGTCTCGGCTGTGGAGAATGGAGAGCAAGTGGCTGGGTTTAGAACTGCAGAGCGGTGGGGAGGGGGGGTAGCGGGAAGCACTGCAGGCTGACGGCGGCTTTCAGTGCCCAGACCTGTGCTCATCCATCACTGCCAGGACGCTCCGAGCCTGCAACAGCGCTCTGGAGGCTGCTGTGCTGCATGAGCTATGAGCCCAGCGCACAACGAGATGTCCCCACAATGCTACTCAAGTGTCTGTGAGACAGAGCCCTATGAACAATGAGATGTCCTCACAATGCTGCTCGAGTGTCTATGAGACAGAGCCTTATGAACAATGAGATGTCCCTACAATGCTGCTCGAGTGTCTATGAGACAGAGCCCTCTGCAGAATGCGATGTCCGTACATTACTACTCGATTGTCTATGAGACAGAGCCTGCTACAGTCACCACTGTACCTGTCACTACCAGTGGGCTTAATATTTCAGTCACGCTACACAAGAGCTTTCATTTGGGCTTCCTCAGAGGGCCTCACATGGTCTTTCTTTATGCAGGTTCAGCATTACCTTTTCAAAAACACTGGCTGCTTAAAGTTTCATTAAATTCCTAGTAGCAGAACATACTGTCATGCAGTTGGTCGAGTGACAATGAGGCATTTCTACTCCCAGAAAGTGAGACCCCTTTCCTTCTTGAACGCTTCTTTTCGGAACGAGGTCCTTGTGTTCTGCATATTGTAACATTTCAGCATCTTGACAGGCTTCCTCAAAATGGCAGCAGGCCTGAATGAGGCTCTTTGGGGATGATGAGCGCACCTTAAAAAAGTGTTTTTCACACTGCCATTCTGAATGCTTTGTAGTGAACATCAGTGATGCCTAAGCAAAGTATTGCGTGTCTGTACCAATTATTATTGATCAGCTGGCTGTCAAATTCAAAACTGTGTTTTATATGTTTAAAATGTATGCATGTTCAAAGTGTACATCTGTGCCCATCTGTATACAACTTCACCGTTATGTTTCTTTGTGCTGTGGTGTTAGTAGCCCACCCCAGCTGTCTGAGCATTGTCTGACATTACATAACCTGCACCTCTATTTAAAGCCTTCACGCCCCACTCGGTTAACCCTGAACGCACGTGATATTAAAAAGCATGTGAAACCGGCAGCTATTCCTTCTTCCTCATCAATCATGGTTCTCTATAATCGTCGCAGCAATCAAGCAGATGTGGTCTTTCCCAGTCTGTGGGGGCTTTCCCCATATGTTTCCTCTGGTCTGTGTTCAGTTGAATGAGTGCATAAAATCACTCTCTCTCTCTCTGTCTCTCTCTGTCTGTCTCGCTCACTCTCTCTCAGGCACACAGCGCAATCAGCCGAAGAAGGAGGGTTTAATGATTCCAGCTTACTGGAAAATCTCCAGAGCAATCATGTAAGTACCTCTGGATGGCGTCTTAACCGTCCCTAGTGTACCCGAGCAGAGAATTGTGGAGAAGAACAGGAGTGGTACATTCACTGAAATGAGTGAATAATAAAGCAGGTCTACGGAGGCCCACAGCCGGTTAAATCCAACATGATACAGGGGATGGGCATCGCTCTCCACACGTGCCTTTGTGAGCTTGAGAATCATACAGCTTGTCACATGAGCACTGATTTCCTTACCATACTGTATGTCCCACCCCGTTTAGTGCCAGGAGGCACATTGATTGATTTTTTTCAGTTGATGGTGCTAATTTGTTCAGCTGTAGTCATGCATTCAAAGGGCACCAGTGGAGACGTAGCCCAGTGCAGACAATGAGAGAAACTGGATTATAAACATCAATAAAATGTTAGTGTGGCTTTTTGCACTGCATGTCTACCTTTTGACAATATTTACACTACCTTTGTTAGTTGGGACTACTAAAGCACAGGTTACATTCTACCTGTTGTAGTTAATATCGGACAGTAAACCAGCCAGGTGTCTGGCCCACTGTCTCCCTCACAGATTGAATCCTGGAAAAAAAAGAAGAAGATTTTCTTCTCTCAGCCTGTAATCTTTGTTGTTCTGGAACCTTCCAGGATCTCATTACTTTGAACCTAAAGGCTGCTGCAGATTGGCATCACCCTAGCCTGGTGGAGGTGGAAACGGGCAACATTGATTAGCCGGTTGTCACAAGCACTGCCTGTCAAAGGGTGATATTTTTAATGCAATGGTGTCACACTTGTAGCTTGGGCTGTCAGAGGATCCCTAGACTGCTCACATCCTTTTAGACATCTTCAGTATGAAGCGGAACTCCCCAACAGCCATGGCATGATGCATAGACTTAAGGTCTGATTTTTATTTAAACCACTGTTCCCAGGAAAGGATACATCTTTGGAGGATCCGCTAATCCAGCAATGTTTTGTTTGGCTAATTGATGTCCAGGTGTACAGATTATCTTGACGCTAAATAGGAGGAGGAGACGCTCTGCTTCACACCATGTTACAGGACACCTCAGTTAGTGAGAGCACGTCTGTCATGTGGCTTTGTGGCTCGTTTCTGTTACAAATACGGCTCCATTATTTGTGCATTAAAAATGTACTGTATAATCATTCAGAACAAAGCGGCATCCCTCTAGCCACTGCCTCTTGAATGCTGGCTAACTTGGGTCATTAGCACCCACCTTGCTGGAGGCTATGTGAGTGCAGCATGTTGATCGTTAGCACATGGCTTGCTTAAATGGGTTCAAAATAATAAACAGCCAGCAGCAACATCCAAACTGGGCAGGGTCAAAGAAGGCATCTTCTGAGCCTGACTACGAATGATAGCACCTCCTGTTCAGACCCAAGGAAGATGGTAACGCTGTTCCAATGATCTGTTTACATCCCAAAGTCTCAGACTGTGAGCGCACAACAACTCTCAGCCACACGGCAGGCTGTGGGGATTCTCGGAGTGCCATTAGCGGGCATTTTTCAGGGGAACATTCTAGAAGGCTTGGCCCGGACTTGGACCGCCGACTGCCTTGGCCCCGCCTTGCCCAGGGCAGCAGGCCAGCCTTCCCTGATTAGCATTCCCGTCTGCTGCACCAGTCCTCCCCGCCACCTGGTCTCACTGCGCGTGCGTGACCTTCTGGGGAAACTGTTGATTTCATTTGGCCTTTTTGCTTCCACTTACCGAGAAATGGCTCCGGTCTGCCCGGCCGCGGGATGCAGACGCAGATTTGATCAGAGGCAAGGCCTCTTCGGCTCGGGTACTCACAGTGCTAGCGTCCGTCGCTGCTACAATAATGCTAATGGCATGACATTCTGCCACTTCAAGGAGTCAGGAGCAATGTTCCTGGAATGTTTTGTCAATGTTTAAACATTGGCCCAACATGGCAACAACATAGTGAGAAAATGTTTTGTTCGCTGGGCTGGGCAATGAGTCCGGTTATGCTTGCTCAAGGAGGGAGAAGAAAAGCACACCAGAACTCTTGACTGCTGGAAGCTGTGCATGTGCATTTTAGGGCACGTGATTTATCATTCTCTTGACCCTGTATTGAGTCTATTGAAATGACAATGCTGTTATTGTACTCCTCATTGTTTCAGTGCATTTCAGTGGTCCCTGCTTCAGATTCTGATGTCACTGTGCTCTAGCATTTACCCACAGTTTCTCTGTCCCTGATGCTGTAAACACTTATCAGAGGGGCGTCTCCTTCCAGACATTCCCCACAGGCCTGATGTTTTAATATATGATTTTCTCCAGTATCAATCAATAGGAGACTGGGCAGCGTATTATTGGCCGCCGTGCGCAGCCAATAAAATGACCCACTGCTGTCCTCTACAAGCCTGTTGTGCTTCAGTCTGATCGAGGTCCTGAAAAGCAATTTCGTCGCCCTCGATTTGTTTTCATTGGGAATCAATTTTTGCAAAAGTGACAATACAATAGAAAAAGTGTAATATGGAGTATTTCATAATTTAGCATTTACCATTCTGTGAAGGGATGGGCTTTGTGTGGGTTTCTTTGTATTATGATCTCCATATGTCTAGAACTGTATTTATAATACCTGTATTTACCAGCAGGTATTACAAATGTTTATAATATTAACTTATTGTTTTTTATTTATTAATTTTTGTTACAACTTTCTAATGAGTATAGTGCTCTTGAACTCAACTGCTTTTATTTACTGGTAGTGCTGGTTAGAAGATTCTAATCACCTGTGATCTTACACCTTACGTGATGAATGTACCTTTCTGCCAGGTGCCTGACTTTTATGTGTGTGTGTGTGTGTGTGTGTGTGTGTGTGTGTGTGTGTGTGTTTGTGTGTCCAGCCCACTGCCCCTGTGATCCTGGATTTCATGACCATGATGGCGATATGTCACACCGCCGTCCCAGAGAGGAGCGACGATAACATCATCTATCAGGCGGCCTCTCCAGGTGCGTTCTGACCGGCCACGCCAGGTCACTTCTGCACAAACGTTACCCGCACGAAACAAACCCCACATGCAAATTATCGTCTTCTCGTACTGCAGTGATGTTCACGGAAATTGCTGTCATCCTCTTTGCCACTCCCTGGTAATGAGCTGAACAAAAGCCATGCAGAGTCTTCATTTACAATTAAACAGTTTACAATCATCAGCACTCCTTTTTTCCAGCTGTGATGAATTTTCAAATTAATTTCAATTCAGGAAATGTTTATTGTCCCTAACGAGCAATTTCTTGCAGCATAGTTGTAAAACAACATAAAAGTATAAAAGATAAACATTCGAGAGTGCATTAAAAAAGCATTAAAAGTGTGGAAGTACAACCGCATACTGCACGTTGTTCTCTCAATGAGCTTAAACGGCAGCATGATTAAAAAGAATAGCAGAGCAATATATTGCACATTAAAACAACGGCTGTTTCATTCCCTCATTCCTCAGTGTCTCCTAGATTGAACTAAATGCCTGGCTTGATATTTGACAGTTGCTGGGTAAATGAGTCATGGACACATTAAAGCACGTATCGCACAACTGCTCCTGCAAGGTGCACTTTGCCCTTTAAAACTGTTCGCTGTTTGATGCAGAAGCAGTCGTTCAACCTCTCACCAACCGTCCTCATCCCTGGCTATGCTTAGATTCTTAAACAGAGGTTTATATCTACTTCTTCCATAAGCTTGGGAAAAACAAAGGCTTTTATCTGCGTACTAAGAGTTCAAAATGTAATGCTGTGGACATGGCCTAATTCTCTTGCACTTAAAAGGACCCCTCCCTAGTAAACAGCAACAGAACTTTCTCAGGCACATTGTTTTGAAAAGAAAGTTATTCATCGATTTGATCAAACTCTCACTCCCTAAATTTCCCTAGATACTCTTAGTCGCACCTGGATGTGTGTGTGTGTGTGTGTGTGGACCCTCTACAGCTTGTGATTAACAGCAATGAATTCCCTGTTCATGAGTTTGTCTGGGAGTAGAGAGCTGATAAAAGCGTACTTAGGGAAGGTCATTACCTTTTAATTAGTATGAGCTTTCTGATGTCCATTTGAATTACAGTGAATCTGTGTCACACAGTTGGCCTTTCTTTTTCTCTGATTGGTCTTAAGTGTTGGGCTGCTTAAGGTTGTAAAGTAGTGTAGGTTGGATTAATTGAACAATATGCACCCAGAAAACAAACAAAACTGTAATCTTAGCATTGTTGTAGCAGTGCCTTTACCTTGTCTTTGACATTAACATCGATAAAAGCCTCTTTGATTGAAGAAGGGGTAGACAAATTCGGAGCAGTGACCAGATATGGCTTCACGTTTGCATGTTAGCATGGGCTAAATTTACCCATAATTCCCCTTCCTGTTTCCCACAGACGAGGGGGCGTTGGTGAGAGCAGCTCAGAACCTGGGCTTTGTCTTCTCAGGGAGGACCCCGGACGGCGTCATCATCAAATCTGTGAGTGCATTGTGGGGTCGGCGGGCGGGAGCGCAGGGTGTTGTGTCATCGGCTGATTGTGCGACCACAGCACTCAGGGTTCCTGTTGTGCCAGGCACGCTCGGTGCCAGGAAAACAGAGACGTCTGTGTTCTGACATCAGAGGGGCGGTCCCAGGATCACTTGATTTCAACCCGTCTCACAAACGCTCCGTGCTGCAAAACAAAAACCAGATTTCAAAAGAGAGTATGAATGTGAAATTGGGTTGTTGGAATCCTTTCGCTGAGGAAGATAAGAACCATGGAAAGCAGGAAGCAATGTTTGTGGAAGAAAATTGAGACATAACCCCCCCAAGCTCAGAACCACTGTGTGCGCTATTTCATTAAGCGATTTGTGTCATGACTGGTTAGTTTGCCCCTTTCTTCCTGATAATTGGCTGACCTGATGATACCGGTGATGGAGAGGGGTGATAGAGGGACAGGTCAGATTAATGTTCTCATTTTAATCAACAAACCTCAGCTGCCCTGATTCTAAAAACACATTTCAGCATCCCTAGGGCCAGTTAGTCCCATTGCCGCTCTCTTGGTTGCAGTTTGGAGCAGTCGAGGCCGACCTTGTGACATAATTTGTGCCCATCTGCTGGAGATTTGGGAAGCCTCATCAGTGAGGTGGCTTTGGAAGAGCTAATAGGAAACACAGCACCTGCTTCCTCCACAGTTTGGTCATTACGACCTACGAGTGCTCTGGAAATGGGTTATATTGTAAAAGAAGAGGTAGGATTGGAAAATCTATTGAAGTGAATGAAATGGAATGAGTTAATCTGTCAGGAATGAACTTGTCCAGTGGAAACCTCAGTGATATCCTCAAAAACCAAACACAAAAACCAAGGGACAATGCTTGGCCACACAGACCATTATTCTTTGTTTTACATCTAATTTGATCACTTGGAAAAAATAATTTAATTTAAATGTAATTGTTCTGCAAAATGTATGCTTTGTTTGAAATTATGGTTTGGTATGGTTTTTTTACTAGGGTATGAACAGCTATCTCAGAGACTGTGGATTGCAATTGTGGTTAGGACGAAAACCAGCATGCGCAGGTGTACTCCAGGACCTAGTTTGGGAAGCACTGATATATAGTTTGCAATACCTCTTAAACGCTGATGTTCAGTGCCGCCTTCATCGTAATATAGTCACTGTACACACAGTATGGCGTTTCTCCTCTGTAAATCACTCAGTAAAATTTTACACCATAAGATCTTTATGGACTCTTAATTAATGTCACAGAATGCCAATTAAATCTAATCTTGCCCCTATTAATTATCACATTGGAATCTTTGCTGTAGTAATCAAGCATCCCACGATGGCATTATGATTTATGAATGGTGTCAGTGGGAGAATCGCACTGTGAAATATTACTGAGGTCACACCTTTGGGATGGTGGGGGGTCTGCTTTAATACGGCGCTTTATCAATGTAACGGAAATCGCTGCAGGCCCCATTAGAAATCACTAAACTGTCTGTTTTAGAGATAACGGCTCAGCTGAAGACTATTGCGTCCATTAAAAACAGTCAGGAAATGGCAGCCTTTGGGACACACAGGCCTCATGCTGTTCTCCTCTTAATTGAAGATTTTGAATAGGGCGACCTCAGCCAACCTGGTCCTGCAGGCTTTAATCAGTATAGAGACCGAGTCATTTCTTTGGGCCTAGAGGATCATAATTGCCTATTTTGATATAAAATCCCAGCTTCTGTTCTACCCAAAGAATGGGATGCAGTTGTAGTGATAACCGGTACATGGTAATCCATATCCATAGGTGTTGACACTATGAAAAGATCTAGAGGTGAAATTTCATGTAGAGCTACTATTCATAGTTATGTGAATGTTAGACACATCGTTATTCAGGAAAAAAGAACATGATTGAATAAAAAATAAAGTGACTTTAGTTACTATACTGCCACCTGGTGGTGTGTGTGTGAATGTGCGTGTTGGCGCATGTGCATGAGGGCATGTCTACAGTCTCTTTAATTCCAGATCACAAATTCTCTTGAGTTTATAAATGTTTACAATGCTAAAGAAAGTCAAAAATAACCTCGTGTGCTTCTCTTGCTCTCAAATGCATTGAAATGCAGTGTAAAAAACCTTTACTAATAGAATAATAAACAATTTATTAGGAAAGTTTTTTTTTTTTTTTAAACCTGAGAAAGTCACTGAGATCTTTTGGATTTGACTGTGTTTCACATGGATATAACAAGCAAGCCATGTTCCTAGGCTGGGGCCAATGTGTACAAGGGGTAGCACATTGGCCACGCATTGGGTTCACTGCGGTGAACCCATATTAATCTGCACCCCTGTGGGACTGTTGCACAGGAGCGGCGGACATTTTGATATGCTGAGATCATGCATCCCCTAACACCGTTCATTAAAATGTTTCATTTTTATTCCCAGATCTGGAAGGATGTTGTAATGCCTGTCTGCCTTTACGGCTCTCCCGCAGAAAGAGCGCTTTACTGAGTGCCTCTGTGCTAATTGGAAAGCTCTGTTGGATCATTACTCTTTACAGCTTTTCTGCTTTCTGTTTCCTTCCTTTAGCTGGGCCAGGAGGAGAAATACGACCTGCTGAACGTGCTGGAGTTTAACAGGTAGCCCTGGCCACACAGGACAAAATATATATTCACATGTATATCAAAACAGTTGAAATATATGGCCATGTATGTTGGTCCTTCCTGAAATATAGTGCTTATATTCTAGAAATATATTTCAAAAGACATGTTTTTTTCTGTATGGGTTGTGCTCTCTCTATCTGTTTGTTGCATCCTGTAACCCAATGCTGTTGATCTGATCATTAACTGAGGACAACGGATGGTTTGGAAATCAGTGTTACTGACTTTCTAAGTTCTCTGGGCTTGGTTCTCTGTGACTCTTTAGGGACGTAATAACCCAACCCATTTGGTGTCAGGTTTGTTGTTGAAATTACAAGTAGTACTCCGCACTGAAAGAAGAATTTTAATGAATGTCACCTTCCTCCTGTTCGTTTTTCCAGTTTGTTATTTCACTTTTAAAGAAAATCAATTTGTTTCACCTCTCACAACCTCATTCTGTGGGCTTGAATCAGTGGTTTTAGGGATTTATTAAGTGTTCTTGGTCACCATGTGTGTATTTCAGGTGCTTGTTCACTATGTGATTTTCGTGCAGTACTTACCGATAGTTGGTTGTCATTGCAGTGTATGACCTGCCTGTGATCTGCCCCTTCTTTGGTTTCCCATAGCAACCGGAAGAGGATGTCAGTTATCATGCGCACGCCTTCTGGCCGGATCCGGCTGTATTGCAAAGGAGCTGTGAGTATGCCTTCTCAGGCAGAATGTTAGCCACCTAAAGCCACAGGGGTCCTCATGGAGGTCTACATAGGAAACATG